>NC_052481.1:15524278-15825162 GCF_009730915.1 Dioscorea cayenensis subsp. rotundata | reverse complement strand
TTGTAAACCCTATGATGATTTTGTTTCATTGATTTTTTTTATGTTTCTTTAATTGATGTTTTTAATTGAGTTAAAATCTTGAATGCTTATTGGGTTGATTTCCCCTTAGAGTGACACTAGGGTTGAAAATCCATCTACGTAATCTTTGTAGATGAGTGACACATCATGAGGGTTAGACAAAAGCAAGATTGGAGAGGGTCGAGAGGGTGAGTTGAGAGGTAGCAAAACGTCCCTTTTTCCTTCCGTTGTGATTTATCCTACCTCCAAATTCTAAGAGTTCTTTGTGGTTGCAATAGAGTTAAGTGCTAAGAGAGGAACTCCATTGGGCTTAGTTCTGCAAGCAACAGAGTGAAGCGTTGAAGTAATCTTTAGTGCTGGGGCTTAATTGTAACTAGAGGTCTTTTGCTTAGACGAAAGAGTTAGATCTATATTAGGGAATAAGGTTTATCACTTGGAGTCCCTAGAGCTTCTTGGAACCCCACACAGTGTGAGGTGTCGAGAGTACTCCTTTCCACCGGGGCATAGTGTAGGGTTAGTCACGGTTGACCTTAGGTTTGGGACCGTGTGTTATAGGATTTTCGTAACTCATTAAACATCAGTTAAGAGACATAATGATTGGTCTTGCACTTGAAACAATAGACCAATGGAGAGCAATGTTCGGGTGCCCTATTTTCTATCGATTGCCTCTCCTATTATTCTCTTGCATCTCTTTCTTATTTTCTTTATTTTTATGATCATCGATATTATTCACACCACTTTGAATCATCGTTATCCTAGTTAAATAGCAATTCTTGTGTTTTCAATCACTATTCCCTATGGATATGACTACCCACTCACCAAGGTAATTATTACTTCGATAACCCGTGCACTTGTGGTACACACGCTAGGGGTGTGTCAAGTTTTTGGCACCGTTGCCGGGGAGTAGGCGTTTTGGAAACACTTTGCACTTTGCTATTTTAGCTATTCATCACTTGTTCTATTTCACATTTTCTTATTCTTCCATCATTCTGATTTGCTTTCCTTTCTTTGGTTACAACTCCAGGTTATGACCCGAGGAAACCCTTCGACATTGGTTGAAGGAGATCTGGACATTGGGTGAAGAATTCATATAAGGGGAAAAGAATGTGTGCAAGAATAGTCTAATCAAGCTGAGATAGAAGGTGAAGAGTTTGATAATATGGCAGAAAAGAATGACCAACAGAGGACACTCTTAGATTATGCCAGACCTGCAGCTCTTGGTACGTAGTCTAGTATTGTGCGGCCACCGATTACGGCTCAGAATTTTGAGCTCAAGCTAGCCTTCATCCAGATGTTACAGTAGTCAGTACAGTTTAATGGTTTGGCCGTTGAGGATCCAAACAATCACATAGAGAACTTCTTGGAGCTGTGTGACATACTCAAGATCAAAGATGTTACAGATGATGCTATCAAGTTGAGGGCCTTCCCATTTTACTTAAAAGGGAGAGCGAAGCAATGTCTACATTCATTACCTAGAGCATTGATCACTACATGGGAGGAGATGGTAAAAGCTTTTCTTGCTCGATATTTCCCTCCTGAAAAATCCGTGAAGCTTAGGAATGAAATATCTTGTTTTGTGCAAACAAAATTGGAGTCTCCTTTTGAGACATAGGATAGGTTCAAGGAGCTTCTACAGAAATGCCCTCAGCATGGGTTTCCCGAGTGGATAATCATTCAGACTTTCTACAGTGGGTTGAAACTAAGCACAAAGAAGTTTCTTGATGCTGCAGCAGAAGGTACCGTAGGTAGCAAGACCCCTGAAAAAGCCTAACATCTGATCGAAGAAATGGCTATGAACAGTTATCAGTGGAACACAAGAGACAGAAAGAAGGTAGCTGGACTTCATGAGATTGATGCAGTTACCTCATTGGTGGCCCAAGTTGAGTCATTGAGCAAGAAATTAGACACTCTAACTTATCCTAGAGTGCCGGCCGTAATGAGTTACACTGGGTGTGGGGGAGGACATGCTCCATCTAATTACCTAATTTCTATTGGTGGTACATCCTCAGTGGAACAGGTTGATTTTGTGGGTAATACAATGACTGGTCAAGAAAATCTGTATAGCAATACCTACAATCGGGGGTGAAGGAGCCATCCTAACCTTTCTTGGAGTAATCAAAGGCAACTGAAGACCATGGCACCACCGGCTTTCCAACAACAACAACAAGCTCTAAATATAGAGAATTGAGTTTCAGGGTTGGAAAATCGAATGACCGATTTAGAAAAGGCTTTGACCAAGTTTATTCAATCATCGGATACAAGATTTCAATCAGTTGAGGCCACACTTCACAACCACACCATGTCATTGCATAACTTGGATAACCAAGTGGGTCAAAATGCGAAGTCACTCTCGAAAAGACCTAAAGGGAGTTTACCAAATAACACAGAAACCAACCCAAGAGAACATATGATGGCGATCACTTTGAGAAATGGTCATAAAGTTGAGGGTAGGCTCCTGAGTGAGAAGACCAATGTTGAAGCACCTGAGGTCATGGAGGTTGAGGAAATAACAAAAGAGAAGGAGGTGGCACCCCCACCTTACAAGCCAAGAATCCCTTACCCTTCAAGGTTGAAGAAAGACCAAAATGATGAGCAATATAAGAAGTTCTTGGGTCTATTCAAGCAATTGCACATCAACATTCCATTTGTAGAGGCGTTGTCTCAAATGCCTCGTTATGCAAAATTTCTCAAAGACCTCTTGATTAATAAGAGAAAGTTGGAGGAGAGTGCATCTATGATTCTAGATGCTTCATGTTCAGCGGTGTTACAAAAGAATATGCCGAACAAGAAGAAGGACCCCAGAAGCTTTATCATTCCATGCAACATTGGTAATTTGGGTGAAGAAAAGGCATTGGCAGATTCAGGGGCTAGCATCAACGTCATGTCTTATACTTTCTTTCAGAAGCTAGGCTTAGAAGAGCCTAGGCCCACTCTGATGACACTTCAATTGGTGGATCGAACAGTTAGACATCTGAGGGGCATCATTGAAGATGTACTTGTGAAAGTTGACAAGTACATATTTCCTGTAGGCTTTATAGTATTGGATGTTGATGAGGATGTCGATGTTCTATTGATACTTGGAAGGCCATTATTGCGCAGTTCCAGGGCTCTTATTGACATGGATGGGGGGAAGTTGACTTTACGAGTTGGTGATGACAAGTTTACATACCGCCTCGCAGAAGCCATGCGACATTCTCTTGATTTTGATGACACACTTTACTTTCTTGACACTACTGATGAGTTAATTGATGAATACATACAGGAAATCATGTGTCTGGAACCATATAAAAGATTGCTAGATCAATAAGTGGAGAATGAAGAAGTCTTATCACTTGGTCTAGAGGACAAGATGCAACCTACCCCGGGGATCATGAAGAGGATGATCCAAAAGATGAAGCTAGCAAGTAGACATCACAAGAAGCGCCCCAAGGCTAATGGGGATGTGCAAGCACGGAGTAAGGGTAACGAATCCTTGTGTGGTAACAAGCTCGATAACTCCCCCTCTACCTTGCAAAGATTATGTTCATCATGCTTTTAGGTTGTCGGTAAGAGGAAAATCTTCAATTATGAGTCCTCGTGAGGTAAGTTGAGGTACGTCAAGCTTAGTCATATTAAACAAGCGCTTCTTCGGAGGCAACCCAGGTTTTTATTGTTTTTCTAGGTTTTAGTTTAGTACTTGCATGAATAAAAGCTTTAGTGTTGATGTCATAATCTTTCATGCTGTTGCTGTGCTTTTCTCATGGATTATTAGTGTTTTCATGTGCTAAAATGTGGTTGGCGAAGTTTCTAGTTCGTTTGAGCGTATTTTCCATGTTTCTGTTATCAGTTTTTCATAGTATGGGCAGGCTCTGTGTGTGTGTAAGTGTGCAAAAATTTTCTGTAGAGCCTAGGAATTTTTCTAAGTTATCCAGAGAAAACACACAGGCGTGTGTTATCGTTCAGAGCTCATCCTGAGAGCACACAGGAGAGTGTGTCTGCCCTGTAAACGATCTTGTGATATTCACACGCCCATTGTTAATTTCCACATGGGCGTGTGTTTCTTTGCAATGTCTTAGACTCCGTCCCGAGAAGACATAGGGACATGTGAATGCCTCTGTAGATAACACTGTGAACTACACACGGGCGTGGGTAATTTCAACACGCCCATGTGAATCTCTACTGAGAGTTCTCCTCCATCCCGAGAAGACACAGGGGCGTGTGAGTACCCCTGTGAGTATCCACATGCCCGTGTGGAGTTTCCACAGGGGCGTGTGGAACACTTAGCCAAATTTTTCAGGTGGACAGAGAAGGCACAGGGGTGTGTGGGTACCCCTGTGGGTCAGGCACACGAGGGTGGAAAATTTTAAGACACCCGTGTGGATGCATTCAGAGACAGCCAGAGGCTATCTTGAAAGCACACAGGGGCGTGTGTCTGCCCCTGTGAGTAGTCCTGTGGGAGTCACACGGAAGTGGGTAATTTCCACATGCCAGTGTGAATGTATAGAACTTCAAAGGCCGTGATTTCTCTTTATAACCCACTAGTGCCCCTTCGTTCTTTGACTCCCAAACACTCAAACGACGCCTCTCCTTGCTTCCCTGACACCTCACCATCTATTTATAGAGTTCTAGGGTTGTTTTCCGACCGCATTCGAAGTTTTTCATCTCTATTTCATCGGCAAGCCCTCATTCTCTTTTTCTTTCGCCAATCTTGATTTAATTTGGTTAAACAGGTGAATGTTTCTTCGTTTTCATGTTTAAATGGTTGGTACATGCATTAGAGTGGTTTTAAAGCGATATTTTCATGTATTTTGTGATTTTGGCATAGTGTCCATGTGACTTTCACTCCCCGTGGATCCACACGGGCGTGTGGAATTTCCATATGGCCATGTGGATTTCTACAGTATTGATTTCTTGAACTTATTTGATTGATTCTTCTTCAATTCTTGCAGATATGGCTTCCAGAATAAAGAAAGCCGCAAGCAAACGTCCTACAGAGCATATGGAATTTGTCATCCCCAAGCACCAGGCTCGGTTTGAGCGACTTTCAAAGCTTAAGTTTGGTCAGACACAATTCCCGGACTTGAATGTGCTCTGGAAGGTTCAACTAGCAGATGACATGGAAGATGAGGTCGAAGAGCTATTGTCTGTGGGTAGCTGGAGGCGCTTATTGTCGATCAGAGATCTTGCTATCCGCAAGTTAACACTTGAGGTATTAGCGTCATTTGAGTTTGACCGATTGTATAACAGCTTTAACACTATAAATGCTATCCAGTTCTGTGGATTTAGTCAGTACCACTGCATGAGCATCATGTAGTTTTTAGTCCGGCTGGGTTTATACAATGAGGCCTACATTGACACTAAGGAGTATGAGCAGTTACTGACCAATTATCTAGTAAGTCTGACTCCTCAACGTGTATATAGAGCTTTATGTGGCTAGGGACAGTATGAGCAGGGGATGTCCAAGGCCACATGTCCTTCTCGACCTGTATATCATTATCTTCACGCTGTTTTGAGCAGGTCGGTGAACGGCCGTGGTGATAGCACCGGTGTACTTAGTCGGCAGGAGCTGTTGTATCTTTATTCGATGGTTTAGAGTGTGCCACACCACTTGGGACATATCCTAGTAGAGTATCTAATACATCAGGGACAGTATGCGAGAGTGGGGGTGATCTTCTCATGCCCATACATCACAAGACTCATCACCGGGATAGGTTTAATGGACACGATCAGGGAGGCCAAGAAGATGATTGTCCCGGCACCCCTCGGCTTGGAGACTATGTGACTGATGGGTATGATCATGAGGTATAGAGACGGGGTGTGTGTGATGAACATGTCCCCACCAGATCCAGTTGTGGCTGAGAGAGATGCAGCCGAGGCTTCTCAGCCTACACAGGAGCCGCAGCAGGAGCCGATAGAGACAGAGGCATCACCCACAGCACAAGAGCCATCACCGGTGCGTATCTTCTCTCTGACTCAAGCCTATGATCGATTTGAGAGGCTCAAGAGTGCTGTAGGGGTATTACAGGCAGAGCTTGCTGAGGTTCATGCCATACAGAGGTGATAACGCGTCTCGAAATTTTACAACAGTTACTCGAGCGAGACGCGACCTCACCTTTCGTGACGAGAGCCCGCACCCCTCAGGCGTCGCCAGCACCATCATCACCAGTTCTAGCAGCACCAGCACCTCCACCACCACCACCTACTTCTTCAGCAGTTGTAGAGGAGACCGCGGATGACACCGACGCTTGAGACGTCTTCACTTTAGTTCTTTTATGTTTTTAAATTTTTATTTTTGCATGTATTTTTGACTTGTACTACTCAGAAAGGATCCTCCTACTGAGCTTATATTTTATTTTCAGTTGTCTTGAGTTTTATTCCATTTCCATATCTTTATATACTCGAGTTTATTTTTGTTTTTGTTGAGCTTCACTGAACCCCCTTGTGTATACGTGCAGATGGTCTTGTGAGTCTGGAATTTGAGGAATAGTCATTGACACGGTCAATGTGATATTCATTAACATGGCCTTGTGTTCTCCATAATCCATTGGAACTCAACTCTCAATGAACATAGATCCATCAAATGTACCATTAGGAGTTCAAGGGAGTATTGTTTCAATTGCCCATGTCCACACATGCTTTTGATTGTTATATTTTTTTTTATTATGCTTGGATGCGTACATTGAGGGCAATGTACATCTTAAGTGTCGGGGGAGTTCACATTACACATGTTATATACTTATGCTTTCATTATACATGCTCATGTAGCCAATGGCGGTTCACCTTATTTGCAATGGTTGTATTCTTAAGTTTAGGATAATTGTTAACATTGAATGTTTTCATTCTCTAGCTTTTACTTGAATTTTTAGGAATTTTTGCCCGATTGACACTTGTTGCACTACTCACTCATTAAACCTTGTGGAAACTCAAGTTCGACGTTTAAGGGACTAGTTAGTTGTTTCTTGTTTTAATTTCTTTGAAAAAAAAATTGTTCTTGAATGAAAAGGAAAAGAAAAAGTTATGTTTGTTTTGTTTTTGCATTGTGGATCGAAAAAGCTACCACCTATGAAGTATGAAGCTACTCTCATAAGTCGGATACTAGTTATGCCCTAATGAGAGAAAGATCTATCTCATGGAATGAGTGAAAGCTACTACCCCGGTAGAAAGAGCTACCACCTCGAAAGTGTGAAAGCCACCTTAGCGGCCGCTTCGGAAAGGGCTACCTTAGAGGATGTGTGAAGCTACTATTGTCTCTTTTCTTTCTTTTGGTATATAAATAAGTTCCTTGTACCTAGAGCTTTGAGGAGTATACGTTGGGTTGACTTGAGTGAGTCTACACACTTACACGATATTGGGTTTGTTGTCCTTTTTTATTCAAGTTTTTAGCTAGAGCATTAATTTCTCTTATTCAGTATTGAAATTTTTTTTTCCTTACTTGTAGAATGCTTCCCTTGCATGCTTGTGGTGAACCTAAGGCCAATCACTTTCAATTTTCCTTCTTATGTGCTTTAATGTTTTATTTTACTTGAGGACAAGCAAAAGCTTAAGTGTGGGGGAGTTTGATAAGTGCTTGTGTACTTTTCTCGGATTTATTGTTCATATATGTGTATTTGTGTTCTTTTTTGCATATAGGGTTTTGGAGACAATAATGGAAGAAAGGAGCCAAAAGTAGATTGTGGATGCACCTTGTTGATGAAATCTTGGAGTGAATAAATGCGAAGACACAAGTTGTGCTAAAAGACACGTGAATGTGTGCCAACCTCCATTTTGCTCAAGCAAATACATGGTTTAGAGGGGCACAAAGACAATCACATGCGCGTGTTCCAACTTGTGCAAAAGGCTAGCAAGATCTTCATCAATGTGATTGTTTTTGAAAACGCAACGCAATCTACCACATGGATGTGTGCCCATTCATGTGGCCTCGATGAAAAGTGTGGATTCGGGAGAATTTTGGCGGAGTACTGTAGTAAAATACTATAACAGTTATTATTCATAGATTGTAGAAAACGAATTTCCTGTAGATTTACACTGGTGTGTGGAAATTCCATACGCTCGTGTTGATGCCCGACTCCAGCCCTATTTAAGTCGTGATTTCAACCGTTTTAAAAAATGTTTTTCCCATCTTTTCCCCAACTTTGGAGGCACTCATGGCTAGGGTTTGGAGGGGCTTTGGCAAGGTTTTTGGAGTGGTTCTATGGCCTTCAACACCCCGTTCCTTCGTAAGATAGTTATTAGGGGAGTTTTCATCCGCATCGATTCGGTGAGGTGTGCCCTTGGCTTGACGAGAGAACCTTTGGAGAAGACGAGGCTACTTCACAAGACCATCAATATGGACTACGAGGGGGTTTTACTTATGGATCACATGTTTTTACTTTCTATTTTACTATTGATTGTATCTTTCTCCATGGAGAACTAAACCCATGTAAACCCTATGATGATTTTGTTTCATTGACCTTTGTTTTTATGTTTCTTTAACTGATGTTTTTAATTGAGTTCGAATCTTGAATGCTTGTTGGGTTGATTTTCCCTTTGAGTGACACTAGGGTTGAGAATCCATCTTGGTAATCTTAGTGGATGAGTGACACATCATGAGGGTTAGACAAAAGCAAGATTGGAGAGGGTCGAGAGGGTGAGGCGAGAGGTAGCGCAATGTCCCATTTCCCTTCTGTTGTGATTTATTCTACCTCCGCACTCCAAGAGTTTTTTGCGGTTACAATAGAGTGAAGTGCTAAGAGAGGAACTCCGCTGGGGCTTAGTTGCGCAAGCAACAGAGTGAAGCGCTGGAGTAATCCTTCGTGCTAGGGCTTAACTGTAACTAGGGGTCTTTCGCTTGGACCAATGAGTTAGATCTATATTATGGAATAAGGTTAATCACTTGGAGTCCCTAGAGCTTCTTGCAATCCTACACAGTGTGAGACGTCGAGAGTACTCCTTTCCGTTGGGGTATAGTGTAGGGTTAGTCACGATTGACCTTAGGTTTGGGACCATGTGTTATAGGATTTTCGCGTTTCATTAAACATCAGCTAAGAGAAATAATGATTGGTCTTGCACTTGAAACAATAGCCCTAGGGAGAGCAATGTCGAGGTGCCCCATTTTCTATCGATTACCTCTACTATTATTATCTTGCGTCTCTTTCTTATTTTCTTTATTTTTATTCACATCGATATTATCACACCACTTTGACTCATCTTTATCATATTTAAATAGCAATTCTTGTGTTTTTAATCACTATTCCCAGTAGATACGACTACCCACTCACTAGGGTAATTATTACTTCAACAACCCATGCACCTGCGGCACACACGCAAGGGGTGTGTCAATTGTCCTTAATGTACAAATATATGCAATAAAACCTAATGATGGTGAACCAAAATAAAGAGGGGGTTAATATAACTTTTCTGAACACAGAGAGTGATGTGGCCGCTCTCAACCTGCATTCTAACAGCCATTTAACCACAATAATCCTGAGATGAGACAAGAGGCACAAAAGTGAAGCACGACATTCCAAACATCCATAAAAGAAACAAGAACTCAAAATGCAGAAATAAAGTGCATAAAAGTAAACAAACCAAAATGTCAGTTTAGTAGGGGACTTACCTTACTAACTGAACTCACACAAGTCCAACAAAATATGAAAAGAAATAGAAGTCCAGGTACTGAAAAATAAAAAAAAATTTAACTGCGTAACAATCAGAATGGAACTTGAATGCTCTCATAAGGAATTGGGTGGATGTATTGCAGTTATATTGATTATTACTTATGATAGCCATTGATTATGACAATCATATTCTCATATTTGACCTGGGGAATTCAAGGGCCTACTAGTCCCAATCTCTTGGTAACCAGTTCTAAGCACTAGGAACTTTAGATTGAATCTCTTCCACCCCAGCCTCCTATGTTTGCCTTAAGTTCAAGAACTCCACTAGAAGGGCTAATTAAATCCTAATCTAGGAACTAATCAAACCATAATCCGAAGATCTAGCCACACTAACCTCTTAGAGAATACATAGATCTAACAGAGTATGGGTCTCCTAAGATGTGGGCATATCTTCCTCATCCACATTAACATGAATATCATTCATACAAACATGCAATGATTCACAAAAAACTATAAATATTAATTGAATTATCAATCAAGATTCATAATAAATAATTGATGGACCTAGACATAAAATTTCCCTCAAATTGGTTTCTTATGGATCATAAAATAAAGCATTAACGCAAGAGAGAGCCATAAGACCAAAGAATATATAAGCGTTTAAGGAATCCCTAAACTAACTCCATTCAATAGGACTGCCAAGGTTGAGGGTAAGAGGATCTCAAGATTGACAAGATGACGCTGAACTCCTTCGTGTGCTCTTCCCTAAAGATGATCGTTGGATTATCCTTGAGAAACTCGCCAGAATCTATTGAAATATGCTTGAAAGTCATCTCCAGCCACTCATATCTCCAGAACTTTGGCCACCCTACCTTATTTAGCAAAAGAATCTCCCACAATTCAGAGAAAACTAGGGTATTATAGGAACAAGTCTACCACGGCCTCACCAAGGGCGTTGTTATGCTCATGGTGAGTAAGTTATTATTTGGGCTCTAAGTCACATCGTGGCATGGCTTTTTTGGGTGTTGTGGGGTTAGATCACGACCATTATGGTTTTCACAATGGGCCTTGCGAATCAGTTGTGGCTTTTGTGTTGCTTCCAATGGTTCCATGCTACCACGACTTGATAACGGTAGTGGTAAGTGCAGCCAACGGGCCTGGTAACTTGCCACGATGCCGGTTGTGAGCCGTGGTGAAGCTTTGATTCAGCAACTTGGCTTATTTTACTTTAAAAGGCCTCTGAGTTCACTTCTTTTTCCTTAAATAGAAATAAGGCTATGGTGAATAAAAGAATAAAATTTTGTGCTAATTAGGTGCTAAACATTTCAGAATCCATGCTGAATGCAGTGTAAATGATACGAAAAATATGAACTACTTAGCACTTATCATCACCTCTCATCACAAATACCTCCGTAGCAAATACAAAAGTGATCACTTTAGAAATTTGACCACAATTACACAAAATATTTGTGACCAAATTATTGTCACTAAAAACTCTAATATTTGTGATAAAACTATGTGACGACAAATAATCAAAATTTTGTGGCAAGATTGTTGTCACTAAAAATATTGTTATTTGTGATAAATCTATATTGTCACAAAAACATACTATTTATGATTAAGAAATATGATGAATAAAGTGGTCACAATAGTTTATTTAATTGTGACACCAATGTTGACACTAAATGATTTAAAATAGTAACAATTGTTTTTGTCAAAAGTAACATTCTTATTGGTGATCAATACTTCGTCACTAATGTTGTTTAGAGATAGTATTATAAAAAAAATTAATTTAACAATAATATTGTCACTAAATAAAATTATATGTTACACCAATTTTGTCACTAATATAATAAGTGTTGCCAAGAATAAAATTATTTGTGATAAATATAAAGTTATATCTTAGACATTTAGTTACAAAAAAAAAAACCTTTTAGTAGCAAAATATTATAACACAAGCAAATAAAAGTATTTGATATCATATACAAATAGATAAATATCACTAAAAAGTACAAAATTCTTATTTCGAATATATAAAATTAGAAATTTAAATATCCATAATACAATTATAAATTATCCTAAATTATTCTCTAATATAAATTTGGAGATTAAGTACTATGCTATGCATTTAAATCTTTCTTTTTGCTTTTCAGTCTCAGTTTCTGTTAGAATTTGACTCCTTCTTTGGGACTTAAATGTTATTCTCTCTTCTTGATGTTTATCCTTGCATATTTAGAAAAAAGTAAGAATCTACTAAAATAATTTGAATATTGTTAAAATATTTTATTTAATTACAACTTTCATACCATTATTTCTTCTCAGTTGAGAAGAGACAAATTTCATGTTGCATTTGGCTTTTATTGTTTTGCATAGATAAAAAAATCATTTAAAAAAAAATAAAAAAGAAAACCAAACAATGAAAAACAACATATTTATACTATGAGCCTAAGATTCAAAGTGCCGAACAGGAAAACACTAACAAATAACTATCATTGAAAAAAATCCAATGAACCTAACTTTGAAGCTAAAAATGATAAAGTAAAACAACAACTATATCTTATTTATTGTATAAACTAAGCAAAAGAATTTAGGAAAGGAAAAAAATTCAAACCTTGTGACCATCAAAGTTATACATCTCTACATCTTGAGCTAGTTGAGTCACTTTGGTTCTCTGAATCAAATAAAGCCAAACCATTGCCATTAATTTTTATAGGCACATTAGTACTCAAGGCTTCAACCTCTTCCTTTATTTGGGTAATTTTCTTGGTTGAGCACTAACCTTTGGTCATATTTCAATATGAGCACCAACATTCAAAACATATCAAAGTGAGCATTAAAATTTAATTTGGTTACACCGGTGAGGCTGTTGGGGTCTTCCGGCGAGAATTTAGTGACGTGAACATCGGACTCCATGTCATCTTCACTCATGGAGGTTGCCACATTAGCAATTTCTCCACGGTGGGGGCTCCATGCTGATGATAATATAGGGTGAAGATGCTGATGTGGCAGTTGACATAGAGGAGATGTGGAGAAATTACTGTTGTGACAACCTCCATGAGTGAAGATGACGTGGAGTCCGACATCCACATCACTGAATTCTCACCGGAAAACCCCATCAGCTTCACCGGTGTAACCAAATTAAATGTTAATGCTCACTTTGATATGTTTTGAATGTTGGCGCTCAAATAGAAATATGACCAAAGGTTAGTTCTCAACCAAGAAAATAATCCTTTATTCCTTTTATATGTTTAGTTCATTGAGGATATTTATCTTTTTAAAATTTAATTTTTATAAAAGAAATTACATTATTAAAATTATGTTTTGTGAGATTTGGTAAATATCCATTTAATTTAAATTTAAATATTTAAAATTTTTCTCTAATACTATGGATCCTAAGTATGATATAAATTAAAGTCCTATTTTCTAAGCCTTATAATATAAAATTTTGAGTATTGGATAAATTATAATTTTGAAAACATTTTAATTGTTATCTATAATTACTTAAAACACCTAATAAAGTTTTATAAATCTATACATAAATTATGAGATTGGATAGAAAAAAATAGGCTTTGTAATATTTTATTAAGAATATAATTTTTACAACCACACAGGGGTGGAAGGAGGGGTTCAAGGGGTTGGTTAAGCACCCTTTGGCCCCATCTTAGAAGTTATATACATATATATACATAATACATATATATAGTATAGTACATAATATATAATATATTAATTAATATATTTATATTCATAGTTAATAAAAATATATTTATATATTTATATTTAATATGATCTTGCATGTCTTGTAGACTTATTTTTTAAGATTCTATCGTAACAAGCTACTTTACCCTATTGGAAATTTATTCAAATCATTTTTCAGTATAAAATCTTCAAATTCTGAAAAATAACTTTAGAAGAAGTTTTGATTTTCTTAGATGATATGATCTTGTAGGTCTTCGTATGAAACTAGTTAAAACTATATTATATTTTGCTGAATAATTCAAATTTTATCTCATAGTTGCCATTAGTGGTATATATATATTTATCTTTTTAAAATTATTAATTGTTATTATTTTATAATTTGAATTAATATAATTTTTTTTCATATTAAATTTAAACTAGATTAGGTTTGACTAAATAATTCAACTCCCATCTCATAGTTGACCATATATTCTTTGAAATATTAATTATTATAATTTAAATTTGAATTAATATAATTTTTTTAATATTTATAATTTTTTTAAAATTAAAGTTAGCACCTCTTAGTTTTGGTCCTAGTTCCACCACTACAACAAAATAATGGCTTTGAGAAAAGATGAAGGTGGTGGCTTAGGTGATGCATGTGAGACATGTGCCTAATCACGGTAAAGGAAACAAAACCGTGCATGGCTAAATCTGACACTGCATCCTTGACAAGTTCAGATATATAATGGCCGTAAGAATGGAAATATTTAAAACCAAAGAAACATCATGGTTTTAAATTTCTAGGGTTTGTAAGATAATTAGGTAAGGAGAAGAAAATGTCCAAACAAGGATTTGTGCTAATGAAAAAAAGAAGAGATGTAGCTCAGTCTAGAGGGAACTCAACATGGATAAGGCACATGAGGAAAAGTATTGGTTTATTGTGGATGCATGATAGACCAAGAGAGAGTTCTAAGTAGGATGCAGTCACGAGTACTTAAGCATGAACCAAAGTCATAATCACAGGTTTAGAGTTATAAGATATACCCTGAGCAGGGTACGGTGGTAGCTTAGCGGTGGAAAAAAAACAAGGAAAAAAACCAGTGATGTCTACATGTTATCAGGGGTGACATTGCTTATGTTAGCCAAGTTTGACTGTATTAACAAGTTTATAGGCATAAGATCACATTTGAAGATGTCCAAAGTAACCATAGATCACAAAGGAACACAACACCAGTAGAGTGCTTTTGAGGTGGTTTTGAAGCCTTATGGAGGTGGTTTTAACTACATCTATAGGTATAGGTTGGATTTTTCAACCACCTCTAAACTGCCTCATATCAATCTAGCTCTACACTTTAGAGCCAGTTTGTACCAACCGTTGGGGTAAGTTTTATGTACGGAAGCATTTTTAATAACAAGCGTAGATGCTGTTTTAACCGCCTCTATGGTTACTAAGTTTTCATAACTCCTCAATAGTTGTCGAGGTTCTTATAACCACCTCCATAGCTAACAATTTATTATCCCTTCTTAATAGTTTTAGAGGGGTCATATTCAATAGTTTTAAGGTCCGTTTGATTCATTAAGAAGAACAACATAAGCAGTACAATACATGGTGTGAACACCCGTAAGTGCACAAGGTCGTCAAGTAATACCCTGTGAGCGACACAGGGATCATATTCCACGGAGCCAAGCAGCTACCCTTGCTTCCTTTTTAGTTGTTGTTGAGCCTAAAAATTGGAGTGCAAGTGTCCTAAACTAGTAAAAGGCAATAAAAACTACTAAAGAAGGATACAAATATACCAGGATGAAAGGGTGAGAAATCTAGAGGAAATGAAGGACACGGATGCGGATTCGCTCTGGGCTAATAATGCTCCAAGAACGCTAAGGTTATAAGCAGTGGTGATTTTGGACCAAGAAGTTCCAAAAGTGGGTAATCCCGAATCCCTCGGTAATTACCCTTAATCCTATCGAGTATTGGTCCAGAATTTTTTCAGACCAAATCCTCCTACGATTGCAATGGGGACAAGGAATTCTCTAATTAGGATCAAACACACATCTAGGTTTATCTCTAATGGTTGGAGGGGTATAAAATACCTGAATTCCTCGTTGTATTTGTACATGGATCCCTTTCAAGCTAAGTGAGTCTAGTACGAGGACGCATCCCGTGCATCCAAGTGCAACCTAGGAGTTGAACCACAGAGTTCTCATGCAATTCAACACAACAAAGAACATAAAGCTTGAATCACAAAATCAAACTACATGCATTCAAGCATACTAAGTATTGATACAAGCAAGTTCACCCAAAGCTTCACTAGCATTCCGGTGACTTTGTGGTTTAGCCATCCATTTAAGAAAATACAAAGTTCATCATGATGAAAACAACTAAAATAATCATAACAAAATTCCCTCAAAAATTAGAAGCCGAATGACGCTTCGGATTGCATGAAAATCTTCTACATGGGCTGCAATGGGGGGCGGTTTCCTCATCGTCTACAAGCTTCTATAAGTAAGATCAAGGGTGGATGTTGGTAGATTATGCTTCTATCGTCAATTTCCTCTTCAAAAATGTCTTCAATCACCTTCTTTCACGTCGGATTTGAATTGTGGATTTGAGAGCTTCAAGGAGAGAGATGATGATCGCCCAAAAATCCCTAAAAAACTTCTTTTAAAACCATTCTCGAGTTAGCTCCATGGCTTGGTTCATGGGTGTGAAATAACCCGTAAGAGCTCAGGATTTTTGTCAAAATTTCCATGAAGTGCTACAGTGAAATGCTACAGAGTTGCACATTCTTCAGCTAATTTTCAAGTGTCTTCACGGTCGTCAGAATGCCTGTGAACAAAACCTAAGACTTCATCATTTTTTAATTCCTTCATGCTACATTGGTGTTATAGTGCTGGGCTCTAAAAAGTCATTTTCAGTGTCGATTTCTTCCTCAATTGCGTCATCAAGCTCACCTGGGCATCCTTAAGACCTGTAACACAAATAAAGCCAATTAAATCACAAAAATGGTATCTATTCATCGATTAATAAATGAATAGTACAACAAATAAACGTATGGCATAAATACATTTAGGCGTTTATCAGTATAGTACAAACTATTAAAGAATGATGTTCTATGTTTGATTTTCATTGAACTATACAATTTTTTTTGTGTTGTTTAGTGTTTGATTTGCATGAGTACGGAACACAAAATAGAAAATTACAGTAATTCATTTTTACTATTCTATATTTGTTTTATAATAAAAAAATATACAATAATATTTTATGAAAATCTTATCAAATTTTACAACGCCCAACATAGCCACAAGTTAAATAATCAACACAATTTTATAAACATTTAATCCACACCAAACAAACTTTCATTAATATATTAATTATAAAAACAAATAAATAGATAGATAAATAAATAAATAAATTTTTAAATAGATAAATAAATAACATAAAATAAATAAATCATGTAATCACTTTTGTAATGCAGTAGTGTAATTTTTAATTTTAAATAGGGACAATTTTGTCATTAAGTTGTCCTGTACTTCGCTAAAATTTTTGTACCGTGGTTTTGGAAGTACAAAAAAAATTAAGAATTTGTTGAAATCTTACTTATCAAACGGACCATTAGAGTTTTAGAGATGGTTATAACTACTCCTATAACTAATAATATCTTATTCTCTTTAATTGTTTTAGAGGTGGGTATAACCGTGTATAGCTAATAATTTTTATCACTCCTTAAAAATTTATAACCGCCTCTTGGCTAATAATTTCTTACATGTTCATACTTTTAGAAGTGGTTATAACCACTTCTAAATTTGTTCATTAGTTGAATTTAATTTAATTTATTTTCCTACTAATAATAAATAAATTTTTTTTACCTGTAAATAAAAAACATAGATCTTTCAATACATTCAAAAGTATCCTAAATTCAATTTCATTGACTTTTATTGACAAGTAATAAGCTCAAGTGCAATGTATTTTGATTAATTACAAAATATAAAGAGCTTAACACTATTTGTCTACTTTTATTACAAATTATTTTTTTAGCTTAACTACCAAAGTAAAAAACTTCCTATATTCTTTTCATCTTCAACCCCTTTGATCTTTAACCATGAATTCTCCAACATAAGTAAACAAATATTATTAAATAAAGAGATATAATTGTAATTAAAATGAAATAAAAAGAATTATGAAATGCTAAATTATAAAATCCATGCCATGCATAATTTGAAATATTTTTTAATCTAAAAGTGGGGATAACGAATATGTTCATATGTATACTTAAAAGTGGGCAGAGGTATAGTTAGTGTTGCTGCTGTTGAGGAGAAGAATGACGATTTTGATGAGGACATCACTTCCATGCCAACTACACCACCTACGGATGATAATATTTCAGCTGGTATAGAAGATAAAGCATATCAAGCACCATTTACACGAAACCAGGTGAATGCTAACTTAAGCTTATTATTAAATTATATTGAAATGTTGGCATTTTCAATTTCTTCTACCTTAATTGTACTTAGGTGTACTGGAAGTGAGGACATAATTCCAGACTTAGTCAAACAAGAGGACAGCAAGAGAGAAGCATTTGGAGCTACACCACATGTGGCCCTCACACTCACGTGCACGTCAAAGAAGGAAATTGTGCCTATCTTCGATGACCCCACGCAAACAAAGAGAGATGTGGTTTCCTTTTATGACAAATCAGCCCAAAATATCCCTTTTCTAAACCAACCCAATTTCTGGAAAGAAACAAAATCAAATCCCAATCAACCAGGAAATCAAGTATTCCAAGATTAAGAGTGGAAAGATTCGCCTACCATCTTCACGTGCTATGGTACCCACGGGGTACTATTCTCATATTTAGATTGGTTTTTTAGCCAATTTTATTTTCCTATTTTTAGATTATTTTCCTAGCAAATTTTCATTTTTTGCTTTTGGATTGATTCAATAGTAAATTTTAATAAAATCGTTTTCTTGTGTCCCAAGAGTAAGTTGGCCATAAATAGTCTTGTACCTTCTCTTTTGAAGGATAGAACTTTGATTATTATTCATGAAATAAGAGTTGTCTTACTACCATTGTTCTTGAGAGTTCTCTCAAATTCGTGAGAGGAAAGTTTCAGCTTTCTCCTAATTCGTGCTCAACGCTTCAGGGCGTTTTGTGTGGATTAGTTTCTGGTTTGTGATTTTGCAATTATTCGGACAGCAGGTTGGAGTTCTTAAAGCTTCGTATTGTCTCTACCCAACGTACAAGTCGCATCCATTTTCAGCTGTTCGCAGCTAGTTATCCCTCAACCAAGATCTTATGCTGTGAAGATCGGGCCATCATCTAAACCTCCTTCTTCTTCACCAAGTTAGAGCCTATTATTTGGTACCAAGGCCTTTGTTGACACGGTAAGATACATTATTCCTACATTAACCTTTTGATTCAATCTTAGTAATTTCATCATTTTTTTTTCAGTCCCATAGTCCACAAACCTAAAAATAACCAAAAATTACCTAACCTTTGCATTAGTACTATTATTTGAAGTATTGTATTTCAGGTTTATAATCTGTTCATATTCTTCTAGATTCATCGGGTCACAAAAACAAACAAAAGCAAAAACAAAAACAAAAAAAGAAAGAAAGTTCAAGAAAGGCCATTACAAATAAAAAAGAAAAGAAAAAAAATCAGATTGGAGTTTCCAGCAATCTAGATACTATATCTCATCAGATTATTACTTGTTTTGCACTTACTAAATTTCAGTACTATTTCCTTCTTGTTTTTAGCCAACCAGACTCTACAAAAAACTGAAGCTAGTTCTTTCGACACCTTCTATTCAATCGCTTAATCACATATAGAAAACTACCACTTGGTACAATCATGATCCGACGAGAAGATATAAGAGCTTTGGTAAGTAAGAGGTGAGATTTGTGTGAATCCACATATATACTTATTTTTTTCTAAAAATCCACTAACATGGTAGGTTCATAAGCTAGTTATCATGATGATGACCCTGTTGGTTCATACCACAAGACAGATGCATCGGTTACACGGGTAGGAAGATACCCTACATGAGACTATTACCCGGGCCCTCACTGAGCGTGTTCCAACTCGAGGTAGGCTTCACAATAGTCATGACCATCGTAACCTCGGTCATGTTGGTTATGGACATCGATAATTTCCACGACGTGACAGTGATGAAGGCCTTCCTCATGGCCGCCAAGAAAGAGAAGACCCTGATAGTATGGCGAAGATTAAGATGAGCATACCACCATTCAGCGGCAAAGCGGATCCTGAAGTTTACTTGGAGTGGGAGGCCAGGTGTGATCAAATTTTTAGGATCCATGGATCTTTTGATGAAAAAAGGGTAAACCTAGCATCTCTTGGATTTACCGATTATGCACTAACATGGTAGAATCAGTTATCAGAAGACAGGCTATTTGCAAGTAATGGCTATATTCGCACATGGGATGCTATAAAGAGGGCTATGTGACACTACTTCGATCCACCACACTTCTAGAGAGATCTATATAACAGGCTACAATAGCTTATTCAAGGTATAAAAACCGTCGATGAATATTATAAGGAGATGGAGGTCCTGATGATCCGTACCAACATGCGAGAAAGTGTTGAGGCGAACATGTCGAGGTTCTTGAGTAGTCTTAACCATTAGATTGCTGATCAAGTGGAGATGTTCCCCTACAACACTGTACAGAAGCTCATACATTAAGCGATGAAGGTGGAGCAACAACAGTAGCGTGGCCGTCAGGGTCGCACCATACCCAATCATCCCATTGCCCCCACTTGGCACCTCCCTCAGGGCGCCACACCGGGTGGCGTTACTCTTAGGCCGACGGCAGCCACCACTGCCGCACCCCTTGGCAGCACATCGATAACGTCAACACCTTTACTAGGCTCTGGGCACAGTGATTAATGCCCCACTTCTTCGACTACTACATTTTCTTCTACATCCACAGTAGAGTCTTCTCGAAGCCATGACATAGAGTGCTTCAAGTGCAAAAGGAGAGGGCACATTACTTCTGAGTGCCCTAGTAAGAGGACCTTGCTCATTAATGAACAGGGCGAGTGGGAGTCTGAGAGTAACCCCGAAGATGATGGTGCTGCACATGATGAGCTAGCAGATGAAGTTGATTGTGGCATTCAAGCTGATGTGGGAGATTGCTATATTTCTTGCCGTGTGCTTAGTGTCAACTCTGTTGAAGAGAAGAAGGGACAACAACATAACATCTTCCACACTCCTGGAACCATTAAGAACAAGGTATGCAGGATTAATGTTGATAATGGCGGTTGTAATAACATTGCTAGTTCAGACTTGGTGGAGAGATTAGTGTTGAAGCAGCGGCGTCACCCTAGTCCATACAAGATGTAGTGGCTCAACGATTGAGGATCGTTGCACATTAGCAACATTGTAACGGTTCAATTCTCCATTGGGAAATATAATGATCAGGTGGAGTTTGATGTTGTCCCAATACAAGCATGCCAATTACTGTTGGAACGTCCTTGGTTGTTTAATCATGATGTCCATATTAGTATCCATGCTAACCAACTCACTTTTATGTACAAAGGGGAGCGCATTTCTTTGCTACCCATGACTCTGGAGTGAATATTGATGGATGATCTAAGAAAGAGAGAGTGTGGGCAAAACACTTGAGTGAGAGCCACCATCATAGTGAGCGAGTGAATCCAAAGCCAAATAAAACCCCCACAGCATTTAAAACAAAATTTTGATTGTATAAATGGTTACTCATGCCTTTAACAAATACACCTAGTATTTTCATGAGATTAATGAACCGTGTACGTAGAGCCTTCATCGGAAAATTTGTGGTAGTCTACTTTGATGATATCTTAATTCTCAACAAGTCTTTAGATGATTATATTGAACATTTACGTGATGTACTTGCTGTTTTGAGAAAAGAACAATTGTATGCTAACCTTGCAAAGTGTACTTTTTGCACGAACAAAGTTGTGTTTCTTTGCTTTGTGGTTTCATCTTAGGGTGTTGAGGTAGATGAAGACAAGATCAAAGCGGTACGTGAGTGGGCAACACCCCAAAACGTGAGACAGGTTAGAAGCTTTCTAGGACTTGAAGGCTTTTACTGTTGGTTCATGAAGGATCTAAGCACCATTGCCACCCCAATCAATGAATTAACAAAGAAAAAAGTTCCATCCAAATGGGAGGCAGCACAAGAAAAGGCATTTCAAAAATTAAAGGACAAATTGACATCCGCACCACTACTACCACTTTCTGACTTTGGTATGACTTATGAAATAGAATGTGATGCAAGTGGTGTATGTATTGGCTGGGTGCTTATGCAAGAAGGAAGGCCCATTGCTTATTTTAGTGAAAAGTTAAGTGGTCTCGCTCTCAATTATTCTGTTTATGATAAGGAGTTGTATGCGCCTGTGAGGGCTTTGAAAACTTGGCAACATTACTTATGGCTTAAAGAATTTGTGATACATTCTGACGATGAATCATTGAAGCATATTAAGGGTCAATTAAAACTAAACCATAGACATGCAAAATGGAGTGATTTCATCGAGTCTTTTCCTTACATTGTCAAGTATAAGAAAGGGAAGGATATCCTTGTAGCTAATGCATTGTCTAGCCGCCATGCTTTGATGTCCCAACTAGATGCTAAAATTCTGGGTTCAGAAATCATTAAAGATTTATATACTAAAGATTCATACTTGTTGAACCCTACTCTAAATGTAGTACAGGAAAAGGTTGGGGAAAGTTTCATTTGCATGATTGTTTCTTGTTTTGAGCTGACAAATTATGTATGCCAGATTGCTCTGTTCGCTTATTACTCTTGCAGGAAGCTCATAGAGATGGTCTAATGGGCCACTTTGGTGCAAAAAAGACACAAAATGTGCTGACCGGCCACTTCTTGTGGCCAAAAATGAGGCTTGACATTGAGCGTTACATGTAGCGATGCAAAACGTGCCACAAAGCTAAGTCTCTATTAAACCCTCATGGATTTTATGCTCCCATACCTATTCCTAGTGTAGCATGGGAAGATGTTTCTATGGATTTTGTTCTTGGATTACCACAAAATAAGAGGGGAAGGGATTCTATATTTATGTTTGTTGATAGGTTTAGCAAGATGCCTCATTTTATTCCTTGTCATATGAGCTATGATGCTTCACATGTTGCTAATCTATTTTTTAGGGAAGTGGTATGACTACATGGTGTGCCATGAATCATTGTCTCAGATCTTGATACCAAGTTCTTGAGCTATTTTTGGAAAACCTTGTGGGGGGGAGCTACTAACCAAGCTATTATTCTTCACCACATGTCACCCCCAGATAGATGGGTAAACAGAAGTTGTGAACTACACACTATCCATGATATTAAGAACAATTTTAAAGAAGAATTTAAAGATGTGGGAGAAGTGTCTATCGCATGTCGAATTCATATATAATAGGGTGATACATTCCACCACTAAATTTTGTCCATTCAAAATTATATATGGTTTTAAACCTACTGCCCCTATAGATCTTTTACCTTTGCCCTCGCAGGAACAAGCTAATATGGATGCAAACATGCTGAATTTGTGAAGGAAATACATGAAAAACCAAAGGATAACATCGAGAAGATCACTCAGCAGTATGAGAAGTGAAAGAACAAATGAAGAAAGAAGATGTTATTTGAGCCGGGAGGCCTAGTGTGGATACATTTACATAAAGAGCGTTTCCTAGCGCAGTGTAAGTACAAGTTGCAACCACGAGGTGATGGACCATTCAGGGTGATTGAGAAGATCAATGACAATGCGTACAAGATCGAGCTTCCAGGCGAGTATGGTGTTAGTTGAGGATGACACCTTTTCAAGAGGGGGAGGATAATCAGTACATCATTTCCATGCCAACTACACAACCTACGGATAGTAATACTTCAACTGATATAGAAGTGGTAGCATATCAAAGATCATTTACACGAAATTACGCTAAAAAAAATCCAAAATCAGGTGAATGCTAATTTAAGCTTATTCTTAAATTATATTGAAATGGTGGTGTTTCTAATTTCTTATACCTTAATTGTACTTAGGTGTACCAGAAGTGAGGACATAATTCCAGACTTAGTCAAACAAGAGGATAGCAAGAGAGAAGCATTTGGAGCAACACCATATATGGGCCTCACACTCACATGCACGTCCAAGAAGGAAATTGTGCCTATCCTTGATGGCCCCACGCAAACAAAGGGAGATGTGGTTTCCTTTTATGACAAATCAGCCCAAAATATCCCTTTCCTAAACCAACCCAATTTCTGGAAGGAAACAAAATCAAATCTCAATCAACCAGGAAATCAAGTATTCCAAGATTAGTAGTAGAGAGATTCGCCTTCCATCTTCACGTGCTACAGTATCCACGGGATACTATTCCCATATTTAGATTGATTTTCTGCCCAATTTTATTTTCCTAGTTTTAGATTGTTTTCCTAGCAAATGTTTATTTTCTAGTTTATTTTAATAAGATAGTTTTCTTGTATCTCAAATTTAATTTGGCTATAAATAGCCTTGTACCTTCTCTTTTGAAGGATAGAATTTTGATTATTATTCATGAAATAAGAGTTGTCTTACTACCATTGTTCTTGAGAGTTCTCCTGGATTCGCGAGAGGAAAGTTTCAGCTTTCTCCTAATTAGTGCTCTACGTTTCTGGGAGTTTTGTGTGGATTAGTTTCTAGTTTGTGGTTCTGCGATTGTTTGAACAGTAGGTTGCTGCTCTTGAAGCTTCGAATCATCTCTCCCCAACGTATTGGTCATATCCACCCTTAGCTGTTTGCAGTTAGTTATTCCTCAACTTAGATCCTACGCCGTGAAAATTGGGCCATCATCTAGACCTCCTTCTTGTTCACCAAGTTGGAGCCTATCATTAAAAGATGAAAAAAACCATCTGAAAGTGATGGCAAGAAGCAGCAACAATGACCAATTTATCCGCTTCCTTATTATTAAATGATGCCACCTACTCAGTATGTGTATGACTATGAGTATCCTATATACTGTTTATAAGTTTACATGTATTTGCTTTTTATAAATCATAAAATAACAGAAAAGGCTGATAAAATAGCCAAAATTCAAACCATTCAAATAGGTTCAAAAAATACATAATTTACTATTCAATCTCGCATGAATATGTTGGTATAAATGAAAACGAAATACAATGATAACAATCTCTTGAAATACTTGAGTCTGTATCCAAATAATACAACAAAAATTACAAGATTGATAGCTCCTTCACAGATTCAATAGAATAAAACAAACTCATCTGACCTTGAAGAAAAAAAACTGTAGAAAAAAAATTGCAGCATATTCTTCCAAATTATGAAATTCAATTAATTTCATGTGGAATAAAGGTCATTCAAATTCCTTTTAAAAACAAAACGATTAGGGAGAATGATACTTGTAGAGGGCTGTAGGTCCCCCACCATCTAAGATTCTGACTAGTGCAAAAAATATAAGCAGATTTGTTTATCACTCCAAAAACAAAAAACCATGTGAAAAACCCTAGCAATAGATAGACCCTTCAAGATTTTTTCTCACCTTCACCTTCTTCATCACTTTCCAACCCCTACCAGGAACAAAAATGGAAATTTTAGGAATCCACTTCAGCAATTCCTACTTACAACCAGAGAGTTCACAAATTCATGTTAGTGGTCACTGGTCAACTATAAGAGCAAAACATTAAATCTTGTTAATAAGATAATCTACTTGAAAAGAGTAAAGTTAGTAGGTCTTTTTTTATTTGGAATCCTACTGACAACAAAAAAAATATGGGCTCAACAAAATGCATGAAACTGACAACAAAACCAATCATTGTGTTGTAGCAAATTCACGCAATGTTAAATACAATCGAACTGGAACACCAAATGTTTGCTATAGGCTATGGCCAAACTGCTCTAACTTGGACAAAGTTTTGCACATATAAACCAAATCCATGCTATAACTTCAGAGAGAATTTACTCTTTGTATGAAATACAAAATCATCAAGTAACTGAAAGAAATACAACATGCAGTAGCTTAATGATTGTGGATCGTTGTGTGTTGCCAACATTGTAACGGTTCAATTTTCTAGTGGGAAGTATCATGATCAAGTGGAGTGTGATGTTATCCCAATGCAAGCATGTCAATTATTTTTGGGACGCCCTTGGTTGTTTGATCATGATGTCCATATTAGCAGCCGTGCTAACCGACTCACTTTCATGTACAAATGGAGCACAATTCTTTGCTTTCCATGACTCCGGAGGAAATATTAATGGATGATCTAAAAGAGAGAGAGAGAGAGAGAGAGAGAGCAAAAATACTTGAGTGAGAGCCAACATCATAGTGAGTGAGTGAATCCATAGCCAAATAAAACCCCACAGCTTAAATTAACCAAGCCCCGGGAAAAAGAGGGTTTAGTGATGATGGCTAGGAAGTGGGACATGAGGGCTTTGAGAGAACCCAATTCTATGTTCATTCTTCTCCTATACAAAGAATGTTTGCTAACTACTAATGATTTACCCTCTACTTTACCTAGTTCTATTTTTGATCTTTTGCAGGCATATGAGCACGTGTTCCCTGATGAGATCCTACCTGGGCTACCACCAAAGCGAGGAATTTAGCATCAACTTAATTTGATACCAGGAGCACCATTGCCTAATCAGTCACCTTACCGCACCAATCTGGAGGAGACAAAAGAAATCCAGCATCAAGTTCAAGAACTACTCGACAAAGGTAACGTAAGGGAAAGCCGCTCTCCTTGTGTAGTCCCTGTTATTTAGTTCCTAAGAAAGATGGTTCGTGGAGACTGTGTGTAGATTGTAAAGCCATTAACAACATAACTGTGAGGTATAGACATCCCATAACTGGACTTAATGATATGCTTGATGAACTTAATCAATCTGTTATCTTCTTGAAGTTATACTTGCATAGTGGCTATCACCAAATTAGAATGAAAGAGGGTGATCAGTGAAAAATGGCATTTAAAACAAAATTTGGATTGTATGAATGATTAGTCATGCCTTTTGGTTTAAGAAATGCACCTAGTACTTTCATGAGATTGATGAACCATGTACCTAGAGCCTTCATAGGAAAATTTGTGGTGGTCTACTTTGATGATATCTTAATTTCAGCAACTCTTTAGATGATCATATTGAACATTTACGTGATGTACTTGATATTTTGAGAAAAGAACAATTTTTTGCTAACCTTTCAAAGTGCACCTTATGCACCAATAAAGTTATGTTTCTTGGCTTTGTGGTTTCATCTTAGGGTGTTGAGGTAGATGAAGATAAGATCAAAGCGGTACGTGAATGGGCAACACCCCAAAATGTGAGACAAGTTAGAAGCTTTCTAGGACTTGCAGCCTTTTACTGTTGGTTCATGAAGGATCTAAGCACTATTGCCACCCCAATCAATGAATTAACAAAGAAAAAAGTTCCATCCAAATGGGAGGCAGCACAAGAAAAGGCATTTCAAAAATTAAAGGACAAATTGACATCTGCACCACTACTACCACTTTCTGACTTTGGTATGACTTTTGAAATAGAATGTGATGCAAGTGATGTATGTATTGGCTGGGTGCTTATGCAAGAAGGAAGGCCCATTGCTTATTTTAGTGAGAAGTTAAGTGGTCTAGCTCTCAATTATTCTGTTTATGAGAAGGAGTTGTATGCGCCTGTGAGGGCTTTGGAAACTTGGTAACATTACTTATGGCTTAAAGAATTTGTGATACATATGGACCATGAATCATTGAAGCATCTTAAGGGTCAATTAAAACTAAACCATAGACATGCAAAATGGAGTGATTTCATCGAGTCTTTTCCTTACATTGTCAAGTATAAGAAAGGGAAGGATATCCTTGTAGCTAATGCATTATCTAGCCGCCATGCTTTGATGTCCCAACTAGATGCTAAAATTCTGGGTTCATAAATCATTAAAGATTTATATACTAAAGATTCATACTTTGTTGAACCTTACTCTAAATGTAGTACAGGAAAAGGTTGGGAAAAGTTTCATTTGCATGATGGTTTCTTGTTTCTAGTTAACAAATTGTGCATACTAATTTCTTAGTTTGCTAATTACTCTTACAGGAAGCTCAAAGAGCTGGTCGGATGGGCCACTTTAGTGCCAAAAAGACAAAAAATGTGCTGACCGACCACTTCTTTTGGCGAAAAATAAGGCGTGACATTGAACGTTACGTGCAGTGATGCGAGACGTGCCATTAAGCTAAGTCTGGTTTAAACCCTCATAGATTGTATACTTCCTTACCTATTCTTAGTGTACCATGGAAAGATATTTCTATGGATTTTGTTCTTGGATTATTATGAACTAAGTGAGGAATGGGTTCTATATTTGTGGTTGTTGATAGGTTTAACAAGATGACTCATTTTATTCCCTGTCATAAGAGCGATGATGCTTCATATGTTGCTGATCTATTTTTTCAGGGAAGTAGTGTGACTACATGGTGTGCCACTAACCATTGTCTCAGATTGTGATACTAAGTTCTTGAGCTATTTTTGGAAAACCTTATGTGGGAAACTAGGAACCAAGCTATTATTCTCCACTACGTTTCACCACCAGACAGATGGGCAAATAAAAGTTGTGAACCACACACTATCCATGATATTAAGAACAATTTTAAAGAAAAATTTAAAGATGTGGGATGAGTGTCTACCGCATGTCAAATTCGCATACAGCAGGGTAATACATTCCACCACTAAATTTTGTCCATTCGAAATTGTATATGGTTTTAAACCTACTGGCCCTATAGATATTTTCCCTTTGCCCTTACAGGAACACGCTAATATGGATGCAAGTATGAGTTCTGAATTTGTGAAGAAAATACATGAAAAGACAAAAGATAACATCGAGAAAATCACTCAACAGTATAAGAAGCGAGCGAAGAAAGGAAAAAAGAAGATGTTGTTTGAGCCAGGCAACCTAGTGTGGATACATTTACATAAAGAGTGTTTCCCGGTGTAGTGCAAGTACAAATTGCAACCACGAGGTGATGGACAATTCTGGGTGCTTGAGAAGATCAATGACAATGCATACAAGATCGAGCTTCCAGACGAGTATGATGCTAGTGCTACTTTCAACGTTGCAGACCTTTCACCTTTCTTAGGTTCAATAGAGTCAAGGATGACTCCTTTTCAAGAGGGGAAGGATGATGAGGAAATCACTCCCACACCAACTACACCACCTATCGATGGTAATACTTTAGCTGGTATAGAAGAGGAATTATATTAAGGACCATTTATACGAAACCGTGTTAAACAAATCCAAAATTGTTTAATTATATTAAAATGGTGGCGTTTCCAATTTCTTCGACCTTAATTATACTTAGGTGTACTGAAAGTGAGGACATAATTCCAGACTTAGTCAAACAAGAGGACAACAAGAGAAAAGCATTTGGAGCTATGCCACATGTGGGCCTCACACTCACGTACATGTCAAAAAAGGAAATTGTGCCTATCTTCGATGGCCCCATGCAAACAAAGGGAGATGTGGTTTCCTTTTATGACAAATTAGCCCAAAATATCCCTTTCCTAAACCAACCCAATTTCTGGAAAAAAACAAAATCAAATCCCAATCAACCAGGAAATCAAGTATTCCAAGATTAAGAGCGGAGAGATTCGCCTGCCATCTTCATGTACTATAGTACCCGCGGGATACTATTCCCATATTTAGATTGATTTTCTATCCAATTTTATTTTCCTATTTTTAGATTTTTTTTTTACCAAATTCTCATTTTCTATCTTTAGATTGATTCTCTTGCAAATTTTAATAAGATAATTTTCTTGTATCTCAAGTTTAAGTTGGCTATAAATAGCCTTGTACCTTCTCTTTTGAAAGATGAACTTTGATTATTATTCACTAAATAATAGTTCTTACTACCATTGTTCTTGTGTGTTCTCCCGGATTTGCTAGAGGAAAGGTTCGGCTTTCTCCTAATTAGTGCTCTATGCTTCAAGGTGTTTTGTGTGGATTAGTTTCTGGTATGTGGTTCTGTGATTGTTTGGACAACAGGTTGGAGTTCTTGAAGCTTTAGATCATCTCTTCCCAACATACGGGTCACATCCATCCCCAGCTATTCGCAGCTAGTTATCCCTCAGCCTAGATCCTATACCGTGAAGATAGGGCCATCATCTAGACCTCCTTCTTCTTCACCATGTTGGAGCCTATCACTCTCTCTCTCTCTCTCTCTCTCTCTCTCTCTCTCTCCAAGACAATGGTAATAAATCAACTACCTGATTTAGGAGCATTAAGAATTATGACCATAATCCAAGTAAACAGAATCAAGTTGAATAACTATCCAAAAAGGAAGTATATAGCAATCATAGGCAGAGTTTAGTGGGAGTTAAATAACACTCTCTTTAATTTAATTATCTCCTAAGTGTGTATTAGCTTAATACTTTTGTTAATGTTTTGGTTTCCCTATGCTTGGAGGGGTATTCCAAGGGTTTTAATGCTTAACTGTGATGTCAAAAAAGGGGGGTATTGTTTGCTTAGAGAGCAGGAGGCTATGCCCTTTTCCTTGTTCTTTTCTCTCAAGGTTTCTCAAGGCAATGTAGAGAGACCCCCCTCCCCAACTCTGTATCCCTTTGGCAAATTCGGAGGATGGTGAGTTGTTAGATCATGTATACGTTCATGGACGTCAATTGGTGGTGGATCGTTTCTAGTTATGAAGCATTTCCAAGTACCAAGTTTGTGAATCTTTTCCCTTTTATAGCATTTGGCTCCGCATCAAGTTGTATCAGAGCTTAGGTTCTGATGGCAGCCGTCGTCGCCGTATACCTGATGTTGTTGCATCACCAGTTCATGAAAGAAGTGTCTGTGATGTTGAAGTGGTAGATCTAAGAAGGCAAGTGCAGCAACTTCAAGAACAACTTCAACACTTGCAGACTTCAAAAAGAGAGCAACCACTAGGTGATGTAGCTGTAGATCAAGAAAGTAGTGGCATGAAGGCCAGAATCCCTCTATTCTTCTTCCAGTTCTGGAGAAAGTAGTGGTCCTAGCAATTGCCACCCATCATGCACAGTCCATAGGTAGGAATTTGGCTTCACACTGTCAAGATAGTATTTGATTTTAAAGATGTGTCTAATGATCAAAAGATAAAGCTTGCTATTCTAAAATTATGAAAGTATGTTGGATTTTGGTGGGAAAACTTAAAGAGATAGAGGGTTCGAGAAGGAAGGCATCCTATTTTTTCTTGGGAGAAGATGAAGAGGGAACTAAAGAGAAAATTTTTGCTGGAAAGCTATCGACAAGATTCCTATCTTAAGCTTCATAATTTGAAATAGAATGATCTATCTATTGAAGAGTATACTGCTGAATTTGATTATTTAATGATCAAATGTGATGTGGTGGAGCCTGTAGAGCAGACTATTGCTCGATTTCTTGGAGGATTAAGAACTGAAATAAGCAACATGGTGTAACTTCAACCATATTGGACTTATTCAAATGTTTGTAAGCTTGCTATGAGGGTTGAACAGCAACTAAAAGAAACTCAGGGAAGTGGTTTTTGTTCTCTAAGAAAAGGAGGCTCTTTTAACCAAGGAAGTTCCTCAATCTCTAGGCCTTCTAAAAATGTAAAGCCCTTTACTTCAAGGCCATTGAATAAGAGTGTAAGCTTTAAGAAACAAGGCTCTCCTAATACAAGTTCAAGAAAGTGTTTTAAATGCCAAGGATATAGTCATGTTGCAGCAGATTGCCCAAATTAAAAGATAATTTCTCTTGTAAAAGAGGAAATCGAAGAAGGATCCGATGTCGACGAGGTTGAATGCTCTCAAATGGAAGATGTAGTCCATGCAGATGAAGGAGAACTTCTTGTTTGCCAAAGTTTGAATGTACAACGCACAGAAGAAGATGGTTAGTTGTGTCACAACATCTTCCATACTAGGTGCACTTGTTATGGTAAAGTTTGCGATGTGATTATATATTGTGCCAGTTTTGAAAATGTTGTTTCTAGCGACATGGTGGACAAATTGTAGCTGAAAATAGAGGACTATCCACATCCTTATGGACTTACTTGGCTGGAAAAGAAGAAGGAAATAAAGTTGAGCAAACAATGCCTTATCCAATTTTCAATTGATGGAAAATACAAGGATGACATCATGTGTGATTTGTGCCAATGGATGCTTGTCACTTTCTTTTGGGAAGGTCATGGAAATATGATAGAAAAACTCTACGTGATGGTTATAAAAACACATATAGTTTTGTCAAAGATGATGTTAAGATTATATTGGCTCCAACAAGATTAGATGTCAACCCCAAGCCTTTAAAAGAGGTGAAGAATGCTCTACTCTCTAAATCTGAAATTTTGAGGGAGTTAGAACATATCAAGTAAGGATATATTCCGGTAATGCTTAAAGCTAATAAAGAATAATGTGAGCATCCTGTAATTGTACTTCCACTTCTTCCAAAATTTTCTGAAGTAGTGCCCAAAGAAATGCCACCAGGTCTCCCGCCTTTGCAGAGTATTCAGCATTGCATTGATTTAGTTCCTAGTTTGGCGATTCCTAATAAGGCAGCCTATAGGATATGACCGAAGGAACATGAAGAGTTGCAGCGTCAAGTTGAAGAACTAATATTTGATAAGTGCTTGTGTATTAGTAATACGAATTATTTTTTTCTTATGATGAGCATTACTTTTATCAGATTTTAGCGCTAATATATGTGTATTTGTGTTACTTGTGTGCATGTAGGGTTGTGGAGCCAAATATAGAGGAAGGAAGCTAAAGTAGATTACGATTGCACTTTGTTGATAGAATCTTGGAGTGAACAAACGTGAAGACACAAGTTGTGCTCGAAGATAGGTGAATGTGTGCTAACCTCCATGCGCTCAAGCAATTACATGGTTTGGAGGGGCACAAAGGCAGTCACATTTGTGGATTCTGACTTATGCAATTCTAGCAAGATCTTCGTCAATGTTATCCCTTATTGAAGAAGAGACACGATCTACGATATAGACGTGTGCTCGTTTATATTGCCTCGATGAAAAGTGTAGATTCAAGAGTGTTTTTGGCGGAGTACTATAGCAGTTACTATTCATAGGGCGCTGAAAAATCAAATTCTGCAGATTCACACGGGCATGTGGAAATTCCACACGTCCATGTGGATTCCCGATTTTAGCCCTATATAAAGCTGCAATTCAGGAAGATTTCAGAATCCTTCTTTCCATCTTTTTCCCAACTTTGAAGAGGCTTGCGGCTATTGTTTAGAAGGGCTTTGGCAAGGTTTTAGAGTGGTTCGACGGCCTCCGACAGCGCGTTCCTTTGGAAGAGAGTTATTGGGGGAGCTTTCGTCAGCACTGATCTGGTGAGGTGCGTCCTAGGCTTGACAAGGGAACCTTTGAAGAGGACAAGGCTACTCCACAAGACCATTGACATAAATACCAAGAGGGTTTTACTAATGGATTGCATGTTTTTACTTTCGATTTCATTATTGATTGTATTTTGCTCCATGGAGAGCTAAACCCCTAGAGGGTACTTGGACTTGTAAACCCTAGGATGTTATTGTTTCATTGACCTTTTATTATGTTTCTTTAATTGATGTCTTTAATTGAGTTCCAATCTTGAATGCTTGTTGAATGATTTCTCTCTTAGTGTGGCACTAGGGTTAAGAGTCTACATTAGTAATTCTTGTGAATGAGTGACACACCATGAGGGTTAGACAAAGCAAGACTGGAGAGGGTCGAGTGTGTGAGTCGAGAGGTAGCAGAACGTCCCTTTTCACCTTCGGTGTGATTCATTCTACCTCTGTGTTTCAAGTGTTCTTTGCGGTCATAATAGAGTGAAGTGCTAAGAGAGGAACTCCACTGGGGCTTAGTTGCGCAAGCAACAGAGTGAAGCGTTGAAGTAATCCTTAGTGCTGGGCTTAATTGTGACTAGGGGTCTTTCGCCTGGACCAAAGGGTTAGACCTATATTAGGGAGTAGGGTTTATCACTTGGAATCCCTAGAGCTTCTTGCAACTGTACACAGTGTGAGGTGTTGAGATTGAGTGATTTCTCCGCTGGGCCATAGTGTAGAGTTAGTCGCGGTTGACCTTAGGTTTGGGATCATGTATTTTAGGATTTCCATGACTCATTAAGCATCAGTCAGGAGCTTAATAGTTGGTCTTGCACTTGAAGCAATACTCTTAGGGGGAGCAATGCCCGGGTGCCCCTCTCGTTCTATTGCCCCTATCATTTTATTACTCCTCTCATTCTTACTTTCTTTATTTCTTTGCCTATTGATTTTGTTCACACTAATATTGATTCATCTTCACTTTAGTTAAGTAGCAATCTTTGTGTTTATGATCACTATTCCCTATGGATTCAACTACCCACTCACCGGGGTATTATTACTTTGAGAAACCTGTGCACTTGCGGGTCACATTTTCTATCGATTGCTTTTTCTCTCATTTTACCATGCCTCTCTTTCTTATTTTATTTAGACTTGCTCAGATTGATTTTTGACAACACCCCCTGCGTATGTCCCGCAAATGCATGGGTTTGTAGAGTAATAAAATCCCAGGTGAGTGGGTATCGTATCCATAGGGAGTAGGGAATAAAAATAGTTAAATTGTTTCTTAACCAAGTAAAAGATAAATAATGGTTTTGTTCGCAAGATGTAATGTAAACAAGAATAAAGGAGACAAGAAAGAGAAGCACAAGTAAAGAGGAGATAAGGCAATCGATATAAATGGGGTACTCAGATATTGTTCTGCCTAGGATGATCGGTTCAAGTGCAAAACCCTCTATTATGCTTCCTAACTAATGCATTAATGAGTCGTGAAGATCCTTCAATACATGGTCCCAAATCTAAGGTCAACCATGCCTGACTCTATACATGTCCCGAAAGAGAAATCGAACAATCTCAACATCTCGCACTTATACATAATCGCAATGAGTTCTAGGGATTCCAAGTGATAAATCCTCTTCCTAGATGTAGACCTAACCCTTTGGTCCAAGTGGAAGGTCCCTAGTCACAATTAAGCCCTAGGTGCTAAAATCACTTCAACGCTTCACTCTGTTGCCTCTACAACTAAGCCCCAGCGGAAGGTCATCCCTTAGCCCATTCACTCTACTATGACCGCAAAGAACTCGAGGAAATGGAGGTAGGATAAATCACACCGGAGGGGAAAGGGGATGCTCCGCTACCTCTCGACTCACCCTCTCAACCCTCTCCAATCTAACTTTGTCTAACTCTCGTGGTGTGTCACTCACTCACAAGGGTTACCAATAAGAACTCTCAACACTAATGTCACTCTAAGGGAGTATTCATTCAATCAAACATTCAAGATTGGAAATCAATTAAAGCATCAATTAATGAAAGCATAATAAAAGGTTTAATGAAACAAATACACCTAGGGTTCACAAATCCAAGTACCCACTAGGGGGTTTAGCTCTCCATGGAGCTAGTTACAATGAACAATGAAATCGAATGTAAAAACAAGTAATCCATAGAAAACACCCTTGATAGTCGTGAAGATGGTCTTGTAGAGAAGCCTCGACTCTTCCAAAGGTCCATTTGTCCGGCCGAGGATACACCTTGCCGGATCGATACCGATAAAAGCTCTCCCACAACCTTCTTCCAAATGGAGCACGATGTCAAAGCCGTAGAACCTCTCCAAATCCCTTGCCAATACCTCTCAAAACCCTAGCCGCCGCCCTCTCACATTGGAGAAAAGATGGAGAGAAGAATTCTGAAATCGGGGTTGAAATCAGCCTTAAATAGGACTGGAATCGGGCATTCACATGCCCCTGCGGATTCACCACACGGGCCTGCGGAAATTCCACACGGGAGTGGATAAATAAAGTTCAGAGAATCCACACGGGAGTGGATAATGTCCACACGCCCGTGTGGATTCTCTGAACTTCATTTTTTCAGCCGACTTTGAACAGAACCTGCTACAGTAATGGCCCGAAACACTCCCGAATCCATGTTTTCATCGAGATAACATAAATGGGCACATGTTTACATCGTAGATCACCTTGCTTCTTTAATAAATAGTTTTATTGGTGAAGATCTTCCTAAAAATTGCTAACTCTCTGTAGGAAAACACACTCACCTGTGCTTTTTTTGGATGAGCTCACAGTGCAAATCAACGGGCGTGTGGAAATTCCACACGCCTGTGCATTTTCTCTGGATGCCTTAAAAACTCTGTAGGCTTTGCAGAAAATTCTTGAACATGTAAACACACTCATAGCCTGCTCCATTATGCAAACTGTACCAGTGAAAACATGAGAAACTAGCTCGCACAACCAAAAACTTCACCAAATCCACATGAAAGAGCGATGCCATAAAAATCCACAAGAAAATACACAGCAATGCATTAAAACATATAGCCACCAACACTCAACACTTTATTCATGCAAACACTAAACTAGCAGCTATGAAAACAGTAAACACTTGGGTTGTCTCCCAAAAAGTGCTTGTTTAACGTCACTAAGCTTGACGTACCTTGTCTTACCTCACGGGGGTTTATAGATGAAGGTTGCCCTCTTACCCATAGCTTGAAATCATGATGAGCAAAGTCTTTTGAAGGTAGAGGGAGAGTTATTGGGCTTGGTACCACTTAACAAGGGTTCATCCAACTTGTTCGGTTCACGCACATCACCAACAGCCTTGGGGCATTTCCGGTGGCGTCTCCTCGCCCTCTTCATCTTCTGGAGCACCTTCTTCATGATCTCCGGGTTAGATTGTACTTGTTCCTCTAGACCAAGCATCATTACTTCTTCATTGTCCACATCTTGGCCGAACAAACCCTTGTACGGGTTCGAATTAAGCATTTCATGCATGTATTTATCAATAATCTCATTAGTAGTGTCAAGAAAGTAAAGAGGATCATCAAAATCAAGAGAATGTCGCATGGCTTCTGCGAGGCGGTATGTGAGCTTATCATCTCCAACCCTCAGTGTCAACTCCCCGCTGTCCATGTCAATCAATACCTTGGAAGTGCGTAGTAATGGCCTTCCAAGTATCAAAGGAACATCCGCATCCTCATCGACGTCCAACACCACAAAATCTACAGGAAATATATATTTGTCAACTTTGACAAGCACATCTTCAATGATGCCCTTGGGATGTCTCACTGTTCAGTCCGCCAATTGTAATGTCATCCGAGTGGGCCTAGGCTCTCTCAAGCCTAGCTTTTGAAAGAAAGCATATGGCATGACGTTGATACTGGCCCCTGAGTCCGTGAATGCCATTTCTTCACCCAAGTTGCCAATGTTGCACGAAATGATGAAGCTTCCTTGGTCTTTCTTCTTGTTCGGCATATTCTTTTGCAAGACTGCCTAGCAAGACGCATTTAGAATCACAGAGGCACTCTTCTCCAATTTCCTCATGTTGGTCAAAAAGTCCTTCAAGAATTTTAGATATTTAGGCATTTAGGACTATGCCTCAACAAAGGGAATATAGATGTGGAGTTGCTTGAACAAACTCAGGAACTTCTTGTACTGTTCATCCGCTTGGTCATTATTCAATCTAGTGGGATAAGGGATTCTTGAATTGAAAGGTGGGGCCACCACCTCCTTCTCTTTGCTTGCTTCCTTCTCAACCTCTATGACCTCAGTTGCATCTACATTGGGCTTCTCACTCGGAAGCCTACCCTCAACCTCACGACCACTTCTCAAAGTGATCGCCTTCACATGCTCTCTAGGATTGGTCTCAGTATTACTTTGCAAGCTTCCTTGTGGTCTCCCCGATAGAGACTTTGCAATTTGCCCCACTTGATTCTCAAGATTGTGCAAGGAAGTGGTGTGGTTGCAAAGTGTAGCCTCGACTAATTGAAACCTTATATCCGATAATTGCACAAATCTAGTCAAGGCCTTCTCTAAATCGGTCATTTGGGTCTCCAAGCCTGAAACTCGGTTATCAATGTTCGGGGCTTGTTGTTATTGGATACCCGGCGGTGCCATGGCCTTTTGTGGTCCTTGGTTACTCCATGAAAAATTTGGATGGTTCTTCCAACCTAGATTGTAGGTGTTGCTATATGGATTCCCTTGGTTCCTCATTGCATTACCCACAAAGTTGACTTTCTCCACCGAAAATGCATCACCAATAGAGATCGGGAAATCGCATGGAGCATGTCCACTACCGCACTCGGTGCAAGTAGTTACGGCCTCCACCCTATTAGAAGTTAGAAGGTCTAACTTCTTGCTCAATGATTCCATTTGGGCCGCCAAAGAGGTTACCGCATGTATTTCGTGGAGTCCGGCCACCTTTTTCCTTTCCTGTGCATTCCATTGATAACTATTCATGGCCATGTCCTCCACTAACTATCGGGCTTCTTCTAGGGTTTTACTTCCCATTGTACCTCCTGTAGCAGCACCTAACAATTGCCTTGCACTCGGATTCAACCCATTGTAGAAGGTTTGGATAATCATCCATTCAGGAAATCCGTGTTGTGGGCATCTCCTCAAAAGATCCTTGAAGCGCTCCCATGTCTCAAACAATGATTCCAACTCCATCTGTGCAAACGATGATATCTCGTTGTGAAGCTTGGCAAACTTCCCCGGAGGAAAGTACCTAGTAAGAAAAGCTTCGACCATCTCATTCCAAGTCGTGATGGAGGCTTTGGGCAAGGAATGAAGCCACTGCTTGGCTCTTTCCTTGAGAGAGAATGGGAAAGCCCTCAATCTAATAGCATCATCCAATACACCATTAATCTTCAGCATATCAAAAACTTCCAAGAAATTCTCTATGTGGTTGTTTGGGTCCTCATTGGCAAAACCGTTGAACTATGTGGACTGTTAAATCATTTGGATGAATGCCGGTTTCAGCTCAAAGTTCAGAGTTATGATCGGGGGTCGCACAATACTCGATTGTGTACCCAAAATTGAGGGTTTAGCATAATCAGAAAGTGTCTTCTGTTGCTCATTCTGTTCTGCCATATTATCTGACCCTTCAACTTCTATTTCAGCTTGATTAGACAGTTCTTGCATAGGTTCTTTTCCCCTTCTTTTGAGTGTACGTTCAAGTTCTGGATCTTCTTCAATCAATGTCGAAGGATTTCCTCGGGACATAACCTGGAGCTACACTAAAAGAAAGAAAACAAATCAAAACGATGATAGAAAACGAAGATGTGAAATAGAATGAATGAATTAATACCTAAGAAAACAAAGTGCAAACTATCTCTAAACGCCTACTCCCAGGCAACAGCGCCAAAAACTTGACAACGCCCTTGCGTATGTCCCGCAAATGCACGGGTTTGTTGAATAATAAAATCCTAGGTGAGTGGGTATCGTACCCACAGGGAGTAGAGAATAAAAATACTTAAATTGTTTCTTAACCAAGTAAAAGATGAATAATGGTTTTGTTCGTAAGATATAATGTAAACAAGAATAAAGGAGACAAGAAAGAAAAGTACAAGTAAAGGGGAGATAAGGCAATCGATATAAATGGGGTACTCAGATATTGTTCCGCCTAGGACGATTGGTTCAAGTGCAAAACCCTCTATTATGCTTCCTAACTAATGTATTAATGAGTCATGGAGATCATTCAATACATGGTCCCAAATCTAAGGTCAACCATGCCTGACTCTATACATGTCCCGGAGGAGAAATCAAACAATCTCAACACCTCGCACTTGTACAGAATCGCAATGAGTTCTAGGGATTCCAAGTGATAAATCCTCTTCCTAGATGTAGACATAACCCTTTGGTCCAGGTGGAAGGTCCCTAGTCATAATTAAGCCGTAGGTGCTAAAATCACTTCAATGCTTCACTCTGTTGCCTCTGCAACTAAGCCCCAGCGGAAGGTCATCCCTTAGCCCATTCACTCTACTATGACCGCAAAGAACTCGAGAAAATGGAGGTAGGATAAATCACACTAGAGGGGAAAGGGGACACTCCGCTACCTCTCGACTCACCCTCTCAACCCTCTCCAATTTACCTTTGTCTAACTCTTATGGTGTGTCACTCACTCACAAGGGTTACCAAAAAGAACTATCAACCCTAGTGTTACTCTAAGGGAGTATTCATTCAATCAAACATTCAAGATTGTAACTCAATTAAAGCATCAATTAGTGAAAGCATAATAAAAGGTTTAATGAAACAAATACATCCTAAGGTTCACAAATCCAAGTACCCACTAAGGGGTTTAGCTTTCCATGGAGCTAGTTACAATGAACAATGAAATCGAATGTAAAAGCAAGTAATCCATAGAAAACCCCCTCGATAGTCTTGAAAATGGTTATGTGGAGAAGCCTCGACTCTTCTAAAGGTCCCTTTGTCCAGCCTAGGATACACCTCGCTGGATCGATACCGACGAAAGCTCTCCCACTAACCTTCTTCCAAATGGAGTGTGATGTCAAAGCCATAGAACCTCTCCAAATTCATTGCCAATACCTCTCAAAACCCTAGCCGCCGTCCTCTCTCAAGTTGGGAAAAAGATAGAGAAAAGAATTCTGAATTCGTAGCTGAAATCGGCCTTAAATAGGGCTGGAATCGGGCATCCACAAGCCCCTGTGGATTCTCCACACGGGCCTGTGGAAATTCCACACGGTAGTGGATAATGTTCACACACCTGTGTGAATTCTCTGAACTTCATTTTTTTGGCCGACTGTGAACAGAACCTGCTACACTAATGACCCAAAACACTCCCGAATCCATATTTTTATCGAGGTAATATAAACGGGCACACGTTTACGTCATAGATCGCCTTGCTTCTTCAATAAACGGCTTCATTGGTGAAGATCTTGCTATCAATGCACAAGCCGGGATACTCGAATGTGACTGTCTTTGTGCCCCTCCAAATCATTGTGCTAATTTGAATACAAGGAGGTTGGCACACATTCTTGCATCTTGAACTCGACTTATGACTTCGCGTTTGAACCTTCTCAAGATTTTCTCCAAATAGTGCTTTCACAACCTACATTAGCTTCTCTCTTTAACATTCGGCTTCACAACCCAATATGCATGAAAGTAACATAAATGCACACATATTAGCGCTAAAACCTGATAAAAGTAATGCTTATCATAAGGAAAGAATACTTTGCATTTTTATCACAGAAGCACTTATCAATTTTATCCACGGTATTATTGTTTCATCTTCACTTAGTTAAGTAGCAATTGTTGTGTTTCTACTCACTATTCCCTGTCGATACGATAACCCACTCACCTGGGATTTATTACTTCGACAAACTCGTGCACTTGCGGGTCACATGCAAGAGGCGTTGTCATTCTTCTATGCTTCAATGTTTTATTTTTGCTTGAGGACAAGCAAAAGCTTAAGTGTGGGGGGATTTGATAAGTGCTTGTGTATTAGTAATAAGAAGTATTCTTTTCTTACAATGAGCATTACTTGTATCAGATTTTAGCGCTAATATATGTGTATTTGTGTTACTTATGTACATGTAGGGTTATGTAGCCAAATATGAAAAAATGAAGCCAAAGTAGATTGCGATTATACTTTGTTGATGAAATGTTGGAGTGAACCAACGTGAAGACACAAGTTGTGCTCTAAGATACGTGAATGTGTGCCAACCTCCATGCGCTCAAGCAATTATATGGTTTGGAGGGGCACAAAGGCAGTCACATTTGCATATTCCGACTTGTGCAATGCTAGCAAGATCTTTGTCAATGTTATCCCTTATTGAAGAAGCGACGTGATCTACAGTATAGACGTGTGCCTGTTTATGTTGCCTCGATTAAAAGTATGGATTCATAAGTGTTTTTGGTGGAGTACTGTAGCAGGTGTTGTTCATTGTAGCAAATCACTGTAGCAATTACTGTTCATAGGCCGTTGAAAAATCAAGTTCTGCAAATTCACACTGGCATGTGGAAATTCCACACGCCCATGTGAATTCCCGATTCCAGCCCTATATAAAGCCGCTATTCAAGCCGATTTCAGAATCCTTCTTTCCATCTTTTCTCCATTTTTTCCCCAACTTTGGAGAGGCTTATTGCTTGGGTTTAAAGGGGTTTTGGCAAGGCTTTTGGAGTGTTTCTGAGGCCTCGGACACCGTGTTCCTTTGGAAGAGAGTTATTGGTGGAGCTTTCGTTGGTACCGATCCGGCGAGGTGTGCCTTAGGCTTGACAAGGGAACCTTTAAAGAGGACGAGGCTACTCCACAAGACCATCGACATGAATACTGAGGGGGTTTTACTTGTGGATTGCATGTTTTTACTTTCTATTTCACTATTGATTGTATCTTGATTCATGGAGAACTAAACCCCTAGAGGGTACTTGGACTTGTAAACCCGAGGATGTTATTGTTTCATTGACCTTTTATTATGTTTCTTTAATTGATGTCTTTAATTGAGTTCCAATCTTGAATACTTGTTGAATGATTTCTTCCTTAGAGTGATAGTAGGGTTGAGAGTCTACATTGGTAATCATTGTGAGTGAGTGACACACCATTAGGGTTAGACAAAGCAAGACTGGAAAGGGTCGAGAGGATGAGTCGAGAGGTAGCGGAACATCCCCTTTTCCCTTCGGTGTGATTCATCCTACCTCCATGTTCCAAGGATTCTTTGCGGTCACAATAGAGTGAAGTGCTAAGAGATGAACTCCGTTGGGGCTTAGTTGTGTGAGCAACAGAGTGAGCGATGAAGTAATCCTTAGTGCTGGGGCTTAATTGTGACTGGGGGTCTTTCGCCTGGACCAAAGGGTTAGACCTATATTAGGGAATAGGGTTTATCACTTGGAATCCCTAGAGCTTCTTGCAATTGTACACAGTGTGAGGTGTTGAGACTGAGTGATTTCTCCGCTGGGCCATAGCGTAGAGTTAGTCGCGGTTGACCTTAGGTTTTGGGATCATGTATTTTAGGATTTCCATGACTCATTAAGCATCATTCAGGAGCTTAATAGTTGGTCTTGCACTTGAAGCAATAGTCTTAGGGGGAGCAATGTCCGGGTGCCCCACTATCTATCGATTGCCTTTTCTCTCATTTTATTGCTCCTCTCATTCTTACTTTCTTTATTTCTTTGTATATTGATTATGTTCACACTAATATCGATTCATCTTCACTTTAGTTAAGTAGCAATCTTTGTGTATCTGATCACTATTCCCTGTGGATTTGACTACCCACTCACCGGGGTATTATTACTTTGACAAACCTGTGCACTTGCGGGTCACATGCAAGGGGTGTGTCAATAGTTAAGGGCCTTTTAAAGGAAAGCAAGTGGCCTTGTGCTGTCCCTGCTTTATTTGTACCAAAGAAAGATGGAACTTGGAGTATGTGTATTGATAGCTGAGCTATTAAAAAGATTACCATCAACTATCACTATCCCATTCCTCGATTGGATGATCTCTTGGATCAAATACATGGGGCTGTTATCTTCTCGTGAATAGATCTCCGTAACAGTTATCATCAAATACGGACGAGGGAAGGGGATGAATGGAAGACGGCTTTCAAAACAAGGGACGGTCTCTATGAATGGGTTGTCATGCCTTTTGGCCTTTCAAACTCACCTAGCACCTTTATGCGTTTAATGAATGATGTCTTCAAGCCTTTCATTGGGAAGTTTGTTGTTGTCTACTTTGATGATATTTTAGTGTATAGCCAAGACAAGGAGCAACATCTTGATCATCTCTATAAGATATTCAACACCCTAAGGGAACAAAGGCTCTATGCAAATCTAAAGAAATGTGAGTTTCTCCCCGATAGCCTTGTTTTCCTAGGCTATGTAGTGTCTAAAGATGGATTGAAGATGGACTTGAGTAAGCTAGAAACCGTTCTATGCTGGCCACAACCAAGGTCTATCCATGATATCAGGAAGTTCCATGGGCTTGCTTCCTTTTATCAATGATTCATCAAGGGATATAGCACTATTATTGCTCCTATTACAGAATGTCTGAAAGAAGGTGTATACAAATGGAATGAAGAAGCACTGAAAATCTTTGAACTTATAAAGAAGAACGTAATTGAAGCACCGGTTCTCACTCAGATTTCGAAAAAGTTTTTGAGGTTAAGTGTGATGCTTCTAATGTCGGCATTGGGGCTGTTCTCAGTCAAGAGAAGAATCCTATTGCATTTTTTAGCGAGAAATTAAGTGATTCCCGCAATAATTACTCTACCTATGACAAAGAGTTTTATGCTATTGTTCGTGCTTTAGGCCATTGAAGTAATTATCTCCTTCCAAAACCCTTTGTCCTCTATTCAGATCGTGAAGCTTTAAAGTTTATAAATAGCTAGCATAAGTTGAACTGACGTCATGCGTTGTGGGTGGAATTTCTGTAAGCATACAGTTTTGTCATTAAGGATAAAGCCGGCTCTCTAAACCAATATGCTGATGCATTGAGTAGAAGATACACATTGCTGTCCACTATGCAAATAAATGTTGTTGGATTTGAAATTTTAAAATAATTATACAAGATGGAACCCTACTTTGGTACCATTTTGGAAAATTGTTTGAAGGGACTATACAACCAGTTTTTATGTAGGATGGGTTTCTTTTCAAGAGGAATTGATTGCGTATTCCTTAATGCTCTATGCGAGATGCCATTCTAATGGAGGCCTATGATAGTATCCTTGGAGGACATTTTGGTAGAAACAAGACATTTTCTATCATAAAAGATAATTTTTATTGGTCAAAAATGGAGAAAGATGCAATGAGGTATGTAAAGAAGTGCAATATCTATCATGTGGCTAAAAGTCACTCTCAACATGCAAGTTTGTATACCCCTCTTCCAGTTCCTCAAGCCCTTTGGCAAGATGTCAGTATGGATTTTGTAGTAGGATTGCCAAGAACTCAGAGGAATAAAGATTCAGTGATGGTAATAGTGGATTAATTCTCTAAAATGGCCCACTTTGTATCGTGTTGCAGAACTATAGATGCTTCTTACATTGCTAATTTGTACTTCCATGAAGTCCTGCGTCTTCATGCAATTCCTTTGACAATCATATATGATCGAGACTCAAAGTTTATGAGTCATTTCTAGCGTACACTTTAAAGGAAGCTTGGGACACAATTGGAATTTAGCACAATAGCTCATCCTCAAATAGATGGGCAAACAGAGATTATCAATAGGAGTATGAGAAACTTGCTTAGGAGTTTTGTAGGTAAGAATGTTTGACAATGGGATTTATTGCTGCCACAGATTGAGTTTGCCTATAATTATTCCATCAATGTATCTACTAAGTGCAGTCCATTTGAAGCTGTCTATGGGCACAATTTTAATAGTCCATTAGACTTACACCTCTTCCTACTCCTAATTCTTTTAGCAATGAAGTAAGTGAAAGGACTGCTCAAATCAAAAAGTTGCATACTCAGGTTAGGGGTCATATTATGAGATAGAATGAGAGATATTGCAAGCAAGCAAACAAGCATCACAAATATGTTAAGTTTAAGTCAGGTAACCTTGTTTGGGTTCATTTAAGTAAAAAAAAGTTTCCCGCAAGGAAATACAATAAATTAAGGGCAAGAGTAGCTGGTCCCTTTCAAGTGGTGAAGAGAATTGGTGAGAATGCTTATGAGATCAACCTTCCCTCCGAATATGAAGTTTCTAAGACTTTTAATGCATCTGATCTTTCTCCTTATCATGGAACAAATGACATTTTGGACTCGAGGATGAGTCTTCTCCAACCAAGGGAGCTTGATGCAGGAGCAGAGCAAACAAGACAAAGTGTTAAGCACTTGGACATTAAAGAGTTTTCAGAGGGGCATCCTATCTTTGATGACCTTCATTATGAAATATGTAGCAAATGTGATGCCCAAAAGATGCATATGGCCCATAGTTGGAAAGCCAAGGGAGTCTAGTTTCCAATGCAATAAATATTACATTAATTGGAGGTTCGTAAAGAAAGTTATGCCTGTTAAACTGAAGACATGTCAAGATAACTGGTTCATGGAAGTCTCATCATCTCCCTCCTTTTTCTGTAGCACTCTCTTCAATTTTAATTATCTCCTAAGTGTGTATTAGCTTAATACTTTTGTTAATCTTTTATTTTCCCTATTCTTAGAGGGGTGTTCCAAGGGTTTTAATGCTTGATTGGGATGTCAAAAAGGGGGTATTATTTGTTTAGAGAGCAAGAGGTTGTGCCCCTTTCCTTGTTCTTTTCTCTCAAGGTTTTACAGGCCAGTGAGGAGAGAACCCCCCAACTTTGTATCCCTTTGGCAGATCCGGAGGGTGGTGAGTTGTTAGATCCTGTATCCATTCTTGAACGTCAATTGGTGGTGGATCTTTTCCTGTTTTGAAGCATTTCCAAGCACCAGGTTTGTGAATCTTTTCCCTTTTGTAGCATTTGGCTTCGCATCACAGAGATAGAGAGAGAGAGCAAGAGAGAAAGAGATTTAAGAGAGTGTGAGTGTTTAATTTAAAAGTAGAAGGGTTTAATTTAAACTTGCTATGTAAGTTATTATAAAAAATAATTTGCATAGTTAATGAGGCAGTTTTTTAAAAACTACTCCATAAATTCACTGCTAAAAATTAAAAATGAAGTAGTGGAAGCATGGGGGTTTGGAAAAGAGAGAGAGAGAGGGAGAGAAAAGGATATGCGTAGGTGGGATGGGTGGGGGTGTATGTTGGGTGTATGTGAATGCCATGGATTTTTTGTAATAATCTAAAAAAATAAAAAAACATCTCATAGGCCTTCTGGATAATTCATACCTTGTTCCTTTTTCTTTCTCCTATCAATCTAAACTCTTATCAATATAGGATTTGTTTTTTAAATTTCAATTTTCAAATCATTTATTTTAGTTTTAAAAATTTTTTAATCTCTCTTTTTTTATTTGAAATTTGAAATTTTGTTTTCAATTTTATTACAAATGCCCCATTTAAGAGAAGTTTCAACGTTCACAAGTAGCAACTTCAACAAGAGCTTGTACTTACGCAATAGACATGTTGTCAATAAACCAAGAAGCCATTCATGAATTTTAATTTTTTAGAATTTTCTTTTTTAATTGATTTTTCTTTTAATTTCTTTTCTATGTTATCTTCTCCTCTAACTCCTATTTGAGATAGTGGATAGATTTTCATTTTTGTGATTTTTTTTATAAATTTCTTTCTAACTTAACTTCTTACTTGCATTGTAAGTAGACCTATCTATGTGCCAGGCCGGGTCTAGTTTGGGCTGGGCCATGTCCATAATTAATAAAATTCAAGCTTGCTGAAGCCCAGCCCGACCCAATAATATGGGCCTTAAGTTTTGCCAACCCTCTCTGAATTTTATGACCTTTAACAAAGGTCTGCCCATTACCGCCCAAATAAGTTTTTTATCAAATAATAAATAAAGTTATAAAAAATTTTAACAATAATATTAATATGTGAACACTACCAAATACTATTCTAAAAAACACATTAAAATTAAAATAGCAATGTAGATCTATGTTTAATCACAACAACTAAAATTTAAACCATTATAATCAATAGCAATCAACAATTATCAATAATGAGGCCAGCTAGATCATCTATTCATGATTAGTCAATCCAAAATAGTAGTACATGCTTTAAATACACACACTGTTAAAAATCAATTTGAATGAAACCAATAGAGACTATCATATATATATATATATATACACACACACACATCCATGAAAGCTGACCATTATCATAAATCATTACAAGAGTTAAAACTTTTAGTGATAACTTTTTTGTGTCTCCATGTTATTTTACCACAAACATTAGGTGTTTTGTGCCAAAAAAGTTAACCGACACTTTTGTTTAGATTAATTGTGATAACTTATGTTTCTGTCACTAATACAATGATAATTGTGATAATGTAGTATCTGTCACAATTAAGTCATCACTATTAATTTATAAATAGTGGCAAAATTTCTTTTATGCCTGATGTTTGTCACTAAAAGCATATAAGAATTGGTGTCAAAACTTTCTTGATGAGAATGATGGTAATTGTGAGAAGACATAACGTCGTCACTATAATTTTCCATTTGTTGTAGCAAAAGTGTTTTTCGTTACTCAACTCAACAATCATTTTTTCTTATATAAGCTTTATCACAAAATATTATCACAAAAATTATATTTCTTAACTATTTTATTGAGTTTTTTATGATAAAAAAGTTAATTATCACTATAGTTTGGATTAGTTGTGATGTGCAATTATTTTTTCACTATTATAATTTCAATTTTGTCAATGTAGCATCTATCACAATTATACATCTTATCTTTTGTGTCGACAATTTTGGATACTAAAAAATTGAAACATGTAGTGTCTACTAAACATCATAATAAAAATATAAGGTAACATATATAGTCTTTTATAAATATATGTGGTTGTAGTGGCGGAACTAAAAACAAAATTTAGTGGGTGTTGAATTCAAATTTTAAATAATTATAAATATTAAATAATTCTATTAATTCAACTTGAGAGGATAATAATCAATATTTCAAAATATTAAATATACATCCATCTAAAAAATTTATTTTATGTGTAAAAAGGCTATTATATCTATTAAATTAGAAAATAGCCCAACTAATAGTTAAAAACTAATTTGATAAATAATAAAATTAAAAAATAACTTAACACAAATTCACAATCTAATTCAATTATTAAATGCAACAATTATTTAACAAATAATCTAACGAATAAACAATTTTTTATAACAATTTTCCATAATAAATAATCAAACAAATATTTTACAAATACCCAACAATTATTCAACAAATATCAAATATTTTTACACAACAATTAATCACACAAAAAATTAAGCAAATTAAATTAGATATTAAACAAACAGAAGAAAGTCATAATAAGCCTCTATAATGAAAGATAAAATATAAACTAGGAAGAGATTGAGAAAGGGAGAAAACTCACCAATTAACGCAATCTACAATGTTTTTTTTAGAGATTTTGAGATAGAAATTGCTTTTTTTTATTTTATTTTTATTTATTATTACTATTTTTGACATTAATATCCTAAAAAATCGATAATTATGTATTGCTAAGTTCAATAAAAAAATATATCTAAATATAAAATTTAAAAAGAAAAATTTTTGAAGATCCATTTTCACTATCCATATTATTTATTATTATCAGCCAATATCAATTTTATTTAATATAATAATTTTAAATATTGTGCGGTCGAATCTTGAAAAAATAAATAAAGAGTATCACTTTCCATATATGAATTATAATTATTAATATTTTAATTATATATATATGCGTATATATTCATAGGCAAGGGGGTGCCTCTAGATCCACCTGTGACTATAGCAATAAGTACGACCTCTACAAGGTCGTGTCGCTGCTTGTGGTGCATCTCAAGAATTTCTTGGTATTGTAGCACTTACACTATAGCTTCTAGCTTTTCTCAAAGCTCATTAGCTTTTACTTCTTTAGGGATATAGTAAAAAAATGTTTATGTCCACCTAGTGCCTGATTGTTGCAACAAGCTTTAGATGTAGTATTTCCCACTCATCATCACTCATCTTCTCTGGCTCTGGCTTTCCCATAATAGGTAAGAGTAAGTCTTTCACAATCAATGTCTTATATCTTGTGCTTCCAAATGGAGTAATTCAAGGGGTTTTATTTAATCATTCCACTTTAGTTTTCTTCCACTTTTGCATACAAAAAATCTCTAGCTAACGTAGCTCTGATACCACTCTATTGGGGTAAACTTGACAACCACAATGTATAAATCGACATTTATGATGAAGTATAGTAGCGCTCAGTAGGTTACTATATCAATAAGCACTGTATTGTAGCAGCAACACTATTGTCAAAACCTCCAACCTAAAATCAAATCAGGCCTTGACACCATAGTGTTACCACATGTACTATTCTCAAGAATCCTCCTAACTGAAGTGTTGGTACTTTAGCACTTAAGCATGGGTACTATTGCAATCATTTTAATTCAGAGTCTTCATCCTGTAATTAGCATTGTTTCTGCACATGCATGTCGTTGCATGTGCTATTCTTAGGAGTCTCCTAGACTATAGCATTTTGACACTATAACACTTGCATTATAACAGTGTGTGCTATAGAGCAATGTAAAAAACTCATGAACCTATAATTGGCATGGCCTGAGCACTTTTACTGTAGTAACTAAGCAAAATATTGAGAATTCCAGTATCTATATTTTTTTCTCTTTGAGTACAAAAACTGAATCAGATGTAATAAATTATCAAAGATCAAACAACCATAAGTGATACACAACATTTAGAGTGGAAAACTCCTTCAATGTATGGGTGAAAAACTATAGGACACTAAGGCCACTTAAAATCCTTTTTCACTATGTCAACAAAGGCATAACAAGGTTTTCTCTGAATTCAACTAGAGGTATTCACCATGGCATTAACAATCACAAAAGAGGCTTTCAAACTACATATGCATCATCACCATAGGAGATGGATAACAAAGACACGAAGAAGAGATTAAATGAAGGATCAAATGGGATAGAAAAGGAGAGCTTCTTGCAAAGATCCTCTGCTCAAAGTTTGAGTGAAATCTGGTGCCATATCGCAGTCTGATTGTCTTGGCCTAACTTTTCCTTTTCACTTCTTCTTCTAAGTTTTTCTTTTTCCATATGTTAGCTCTTCTCTTTCTCATGCATTAACTCCAAATGTCGACATGGCTTTATTTTTTTATTTTTAATTGTGGGCATAGAACCACTTATTCGTGGGGTCTCCACTAAATGTGGTAGCACCCCAACAAATTTTCACCTTGCTTTAGAGAGGGGAAGCTTGTTAAGGATGATTGTAAGTGCAAAAAAAGCATGTATTTCATATTCTTAAGGCCATTGATCATGCTCTAATTATGATTCCCATCTGCTATGTGCCCATGGAACTTGCTCATCTTTGCAGACCTATTGCATGATTCAAATGGATTGATGCTTTTGTATTTGTTTTCAAGTTAAGTAGTGGCTACTTGTTCGATCTACACCTAAGTTTAGGAAAAATATTGATTCTAATCATGAAATTATCTTTTGAATCAATGCTATGTTTATATGAGTGGATTCATTGGTTGAAACTGAACATATGATAAGGTTGTGGTGATAAAAAGAGTTGTTCCTTTTTTTGTCAATAATAATGCACAAGGCCATAAGTTTAGTGAAAGTTCTTATAGAAATCATTCATTATCATTAGCATGGAGCCACAGGTTTGGTATAAGGTATTTTATTTAATCATACTATTTGTTATATCTTATTGTGTCATGGCTTGACCCCACAGATCCCTGTGTCACTGACACTATCGCGGATAACCCGAGGGATAGGCAGGGTTCGCCTTGACCTCGGATCGCTGTAAAGGCTAACTTGTGACCTAGTATGACCCTGATAGCAAGAATAATATAGAATAATAATACAACAAAGCAGGGTACACCCCTGAACCACAAACCATGGTACACCCCTAAACAACACTTGGACAAGCAAGAATATTGACAACAATGTTTATAATGACAAAAGCATAACAAACCAGGGTACACCCCCCTGAACAACACTTGGACTAGCAAGAATATCAATAACAATGTCTACAATAACACAATCCTGGGTATAAACAAATATCTGGCAATCGACACAAATAGAAAACACTCAAGCCAAATACAATTTAGAATACAAGAGAGTATAACAGAAGTGGATCCCACCTATATGCACCAATATCCAAGAGGTGTACGTATAAAAAAATGCAAACAAAAGTCTGGTGCAAACTCTAGCCCTACCAACTCGCCCACACTGCTAGTGAGACCTATTACCTAGAAAGGAAGCGAGATGAGCGAGTAACTACGTTACTCAGTGAGGGGAACTGCATAGAATGCATGTCATATACACATACAAGATATGCAATGCAAACATGTTCCATAATTTATATGAATATGAAATATGAAATATGAAATAAAGAATTTACAACATCCTAATAATCATGCTCGTACTAGAGTCATATTAATTTATCAAATAAAGCAACATCTCCAAATAGTACGAAACACATACTATAATATATCATCATTATAGCAGAGTTTAAACAAAATAAGGAATACAGAATATGAAATACAAGATTTACAATATCCCAACCGGTGCTCGTAGTAGAATTTTATCAATTCATCTAATAAAGTAACACATTCAACTAGTACGAAACACATATCACATCATATAATCATTATCGCATAGTTTATACAAAATACAGAATGCGGAACATGAAATATGAACAGTGTAGAGGAAACAATACCCAGAAGTAAACATCCATATTCTGAATATAATAGAATAATTAGATTTCAAATGATTATGGAAAACATGTATCAATCCACAGCCTTGTTCTCGTACCACAATAGTTTGGCAAATATTAGAATAAAACCGAGAACAAGTAGCTAGCCTAAAAACCCTCCATTGTTAGCTATGGTTGTGTCTAAGTCCGGAGCATTCAAAGGTTGTGTCCTTCAATGTTGGCCACTGAGACCCTGTGTGGTGACCCTAGGCTCTCAATCAACACTGCCAAGACCAAGATTTCTACACGCCTCCTGCATGACTGAAAAAACTTTTTATGGGTTGCCACACCCCTCTACAGTCAGTCTGTAGATCCATCTTACCATTAAGTAGTTAGGGACGCACCCTATGCCACAAACAAAACTAATGCACCGTATGGATTGCCCGAAGGCTTATGACCAGTGCACCGAACGTAGGCAAAAACCATTAGCTGTCTGAAGTTCAAAACAACAACATGGCTGATAGTTGAAATCCATATACCATTTGTAAGTGAATACAATAGTTTACCTGAAGGCTATACATAATGTAACCAAACTGGTTTTTCAAAGATGCAATGAAATGACATCAACATACATCTTGAAAGCTAAAATCAATAACTGGCCCGAAGGTCTGAAAAACATAAACACTTGCTTGCCTATAGGCTATAAATCAATATAACAAAACTCGCTTTCTGAAGATACAATATACGTTCCATGCACATTTTTGAGAAAACCTTCGGAAAACCCAATTCATACAATAGGCATTTTTTTCAAAACCAAAAGGAACCCAATATTCATAACACAAGATTTTTACAACAAGATATATATATATATATATATAAGAAACATGTATAAAACAAATACACCATGTATATCAACTATTACTACTCACAGACATGGATAACCATAAGTCCAACGCTACTCCTCAGTCGGTTCCTTTCCTCTGCTTGAGGTCTCACCTCTTAGGATAAGCTAAACCAACAACCAAATATAAGTCAAAGGCTTTCAAAAAAACAAATTTTAAAAAAAAAAATGCAACCCTAGTGTGAAATAGAGCCTCTAGGGATCACAAATCGACCTCTAAACAAACCCAAACAAACTCACTCATCTACTCCCCATAAGGGTAGATAGAACTAAGGGTTCTCAAAGAACCCTTGGCCCTATATAAGCCCTAACTATACCGACGAACAGTGGACTTTGAATCTTTTGTCAAAATAGAGAAATAACAAAGGATTCAAGTCCCTTTTTACTCCTACCCTCATCTAAGGCTAAGACCCTCAAGAAATTTCTCGACCTAGTTCGAGAAATCCAAACCCAAAGGCTAGGCTTACCCTCAAACTTGAAGAATGAGCTCCAATCGTCGATCCATCTCAGTGAAATGGTAAATAGATGTCTAAAACACTTCTCTTAGCTTCCACAATGAAAACGGTATATATATATAACTCCAAGTATATATGTTTATATATATATATATATATATATATATATATATATAACTCAAAGTGGCATTTCTAAAGTCTGGCCCGCACCCATGATAAGTGCTTGTGCGATATGAATGCGAAGAGTTCATTCCTTATGTTGAGCATTACTTTTCTCAGGTTTTTACATTAATATGTGTGTTTTTATGTTACTTTTACGCAGGTAGGGCTGTGAGGCCGAGTATGAAGGAAATAGGCCAATGTGGATCATAATGCACTTATTTTGGAGGAGATCTTGCTAAAGTTCAAACGCGAAGACATAGGACAGGTGTGAGATGCTAGAGTGTGTGCCAACCTCCTCGCATTCGAGTGAGCACATCCATTTGGAGGGGCACAAAGGCAGTCACACTCGAGCATTCAGTCTTATGCATACAAGAACAGGAGCTCCACCAACATATATATTATTGAAGAAGCAAGTGATTCACGACGTGAACGTGTGCCCGTTTGCGTTACCCCGATGAAAGTATGGAATTGGGAAGTTATTCAGGTCGAAGTTGTAGCAGAGCACTTCAGCAACACTATAGCAAGTACTGTAGCAGCACTGTTCACAGCCGGCCGAGAAACCAGAGAAACAGAGAATCCACACGGGCATGTGGAAATTATCCACGCCCGTGTGGAAATTCCGCACGGGCGCGTGTATCGTCCAAGCTCGTGGAGTTGCCCGATTCCAGCCCTATTTAAAGCCGATTCAGCCCCGGTTTTGGTATTCTTTTCTCCATCTTTTCCCCAACTTGCGAGAGGGCGTCGGCTAGAGTTTCGAGGGGTATTGGCCAAGGATTTGGAGAGGTTCTACGGCTCTGACATCATGATTCCATTAGGAAGAAGGTTGGCATGGGAGCTTCGATCGAGGCGTATCCTATACCTGACGAAGGAATCCTTGGACGACGAGTAGAGGACTTTCCACAAGACCATCGACACGACCATCGAGGGGGTTTCTTTATGGATTCATTGCTTTTACATTCGATTTCTTTGATTGTACTTAGCTCTATGGAGAGCTAAACCCCTAGTGGGTACTTGGGTGATTGTGAACCCTAGGATTTATTCGCTTCATTGAACTTCTTTATTATGCTTTCAATAAATTGATGTTTATTGTGAGTTCCAACCTTGAATGCTTGATTGTATTAACATTTCCCCTAGAGTGACACTAGGGTTGAGAGTTCTTGTTGGTAACCTTGTGAGTGAGTGACACACCACGAGCGTTAGACAAAGCTAGGTTGGAGAGGGTTGAGAGGGTGAGTCGAGAGGTACAGGAGCGTCCCCTTTCCCCTCCGACATCATAGATTCTACCTCCGTTCCTCGAGTTCTTTGCGGCCATAATAGAGTGAATGGTCTAAGGGATGAACCTCCGGTGGGGCCTAGTTGCGCGTGCAATGGAGTGAAGCGTTGAGATGATCTTAGTATCTAGGGCTTAATTGTGGCTAGGTACCTTCCGCCTTGACCAAAGGGTTAGGTCTAAATCTAGGAAGAGATTTATCACTTAAAATCCCTAGAGCTCATTGCAACTCTATGCGAGTGCGAGGTGTTGAGATTGTTCGATTTCTCCTCTGGGACATGTATAGAGTTAGGCATAGTTGACCTTAGATTTGGTACTATGTATGTAAGGATTTCCACGACTCACAATTGCATTGATTAGGAAGCATAATAGAGAATTCTTGCACTTGAAGCGATTATCCTAGGTGATGCATCATCCGAGTACCCCATCTTTATCGATTGCCTTGCCTCCTCCTTACTTTTGCTCTCTTACTTGTTGCTTTTATTTGTTGAGAATTGAATCATTGTCACACTTATCATTGTTGATATTCCACATAGCTAAGAATCGAATTAAGTGTCTTTACTCCCTACTCCCTGTGGATTCGACCCCGCTCACCCGGGATTATTACTTCAACAAACCCGTGCACTTGCGGGATATACGCAAGGGGACCTTGTCAACCCACCTTGCGGCCGACCATAATAACATGAGCACGGAAAGGAACCGGTTCTCACATATTGTGTCGACATGTTAAATGAAAGTAATGTTAACCTCAAAGAAACTAAGGGCATGTTTGGTTCATAGTAGTGAGCCCAGAAATGATGGAAGTGGTTCACTTCCGAACACTTCCATGAGTTTGGTTGGTGGTAGTGAGATTAGAAGTGGGAAGTACCACTTCTAAAAAACGTTACTTCTGGGTTTTGACTTCGGAGAAAAAGTTTCCGAAGTCCAACTTCCGTCATTTTTTAATTTTTGTTAAATATTTATTAAAATGACACCGAACTTCCACTTCCGTAATATACGTCATTGTGATAACCCTCCTCATCCGAAAACAATAATCGGGCCGTCGTCTCCTGATTGCTGCCTTTTTTCCCATCTTTTCATGGTTTCTCAAAGGTTAGAACTACCTTTAAACTACCATTAAAGTCTTCTTTTTTCTGTATTTGAGCTCTTGCAAGAGTTAAAAGTTTTTCTTTCCTATTCATCAGGTTTTGACTAAACTTTTCATCCGGTGGTGGACAGATTTGGAGTGCGGTTAGCTCGACGTTCCTTTGTAGGTGAGTTTTTTTCCCCAAATCTAAAAACCCACACAAAAAGTGTTATCTTTTCATTTTTTTCCCCTTTAATTCCTTGAATGTTTTTTTAAATTTCTATTTCTCTAATAGGAAAATACTTGATCTACACTTTTTTATATTTAATTTGTATATTATTGAGTTCTTGATATGGTTTTTGTTTTGCCGATTTTAACTTAAATCCTTAAATTTTTCTCTATATGACTATTTGGATCCTCATCGGCCAAGCCATTGAACTATGAGGATTGCTGCAACATGTGGATGAATGCCGGCTTCAGCTCGAAATTCTGAGCTGTAATCGGAGGATACACAATACTCTATTGTGTCCCCAATACTAAAGGTCTGGCATAATCGGATAATGTCCTCTATGGCTCATTTTGTTCCGCCATATTATCCGACCCTTCAACTTCCAAATCAACTAGATTTGACTGTTCTTGCACAGGTTCTTTCCCTTTTCTTCTAAGTGTACATTCAAGCTCGGGGTCTCCTTCAATCAATATTGAGGGGTTCCCTCGGGTCATGAACCTGGAGCTGCACAAAAAGAAAGAAAACAAATTAGAATGATGATAGAAAAGAAGATGTGAAATAGAATAAATAAATGAATAGCTAAGAAAACAAAGTGCAAAGTATTTCTAAACGCCTACTCCTCGACAACGGCGCCAAAAACTTGACACGACCGAGTATGCGTGTAAACCGCAAGTGCACGGGTTTGTCGAAGTAATAAAATCCCAGATGAGTGGGTATCTTATCCACAGGGAGTAGGGAGTAAAAACAATTAAATTGTTTCTTAACTAAGTGAAATATGAATAGTGATTTGTGTGACCAGATGTAATGCAAACAAAAGTAAAAGAGACACGAGAGAGAGCACAAGTAAAGGAGAGGTAAGGCGATCGATATAGATGGGGTACTCGGATATTGATCCGCCTAGGACAATCGTTTCAAGTGCAAAAACCCTCTATTATGCTTCCTAACTAATGCATTAATGAGTCGTGGAGATCCTTTAATATATGGTCCCAAATCTAAGGTCAACCATGCCTAACCTTATACATGTCGCGGAGGAGAAATTGAACAATCTCTCAACCTCGCACTTGTATAGAATTGCAATGAGTTCTAGGGATTCCAAGTGATAAATCCTCTTCCTATATGTAGACCTAACCCTTTGGTCCAGGCGGAAGGTCCCTAACCACAATTAAGCCCTAGATGCTAAAATCACATCAATGCTTCACTCCATTGCACTGGCAACTAAGCCCCAGCCGAAGGTCATCCCTTAGCCCATTCACTCTACTATGACCGCAAAGAACTTGAGGAATTGGAGGTAGAATAAATCACATCGGAGAGGAAAGGGAACGCTCCGCTACCTCTCGACTCATCCTCTCAACCCTCTATAATCTAGATTTGTCTAACTCTCGTGGTGTGCCACGTACTCACAAGGGTTACCAACAAGAACTCTCAACCCTAGTGTCACTCTAAGGGAGTATTCATACAATCAAAGCATTCAAGATTGGAACTCAATAAAAACTTCAATTAATGAAAGCATAATAACAAGGTTCAATGAAACGAATACATCCTAGGGTTCATAATGCAAGTACCCACTAGGGGGTTTAGCTCTCCATGGAGCTAATTACAATCAATGAAATTGAATGTAAAAGTAATAAATCCATAGAAAACCACCTCGATAGTTGTGATGACGGTCTTGTGGAGAGTCCTCTACTCGTCCAAAGGTCCCTTTGTCCGGCTTAGGATACACCTCGCCGGATCGGTGCCGACGAAAGCTCTCCCACTAACCTTCTTCCAAATGGAGATTGATGTCAGAGCCGTAGAACCTCTCCCAATCCCTAGCTAATACCACTAAAAACCCTAGCCGCAGTCCTCTCTCAATTTGGGGAAAAGATGAAAAAAAAAATGCCGAAATCGGGGCTGAAATTAGCTTTTAAAGGGCTGGAATCAGGAATCCACATGGCCCGTGTGGAATTAATGCACAGGCGTGTGGAATTTCCACAAGCCCGTGTGGCTTCTCTGGAAAACTCCTTCTTCGGGCAGCTGTGAACAGTACCTGCTACAATATTTTGCTACAGTGCTGCTACATTGTTTTGCTATAGTACTGGTCTGAAACACTCCCAAAACCATGCTTTCATCGAGGTAACATAAACATGCACACATTTACGTCATAGATCTCTTTGCTTCTTTATTGAACTGCCGCGTTGGTGGAGATCTCGTTACACATGCACAAGCCGGAATACTTAGAATGTGACTGCCTTTGTGCCCCTCCAAATCATTGTGCTAGCTTGAATACAAGGAGGTTGGCACACATTCTAGCATCTTGAACTTGACTTATGTCTTCGCGTTTGAACATTCTCAAGATTTCCTCCAAATGGTGCACTTACGATCTACATTGGCTTTTTTCTCTATGATTCGGCTTCACAACCCTATATGAATGAAAGTAACATAAATACACACATATTAGTGTTAAAATCTGATAAAGTAATGATCATCATAAGGAAAGAATACTTCACATTCTTATCACACAAGCACTTATCACAACCTCTATGTTTGCAAATATTGAAGAGAGATTGGAAGAAGAAGACATGGAGTTAGAAGGTGAGCCAAATGAAATACCTATCAACAATGAAGATAATGGTGACCAAAACATAAGCCCACTAGTTCATAGTAGCTCATTACCTTTGACTCCCATTAGAACCCAACGAGGGGCAAGAAGAAATAATGCTCAAGTCGATGGTGCTTCTATAGTAGACCTGATACGTGCAGTTGATAGAATGGGACCAGCAATGGAAAATCCTGCACTTTTGACATCCATGATCTACAACAAGGTGTTCGAAGTTGAGGGATTTGAGGATAATCAATTGGAGGAGGTGTTTGACTACCTTGATGCACATGAGGGGGAGGTTGGAGGTTTGTCCAGAAAAAGATTGATATGAGAAAAGCTTGGATCGAGAGATTTCTTAGTTCTCCAATGGTCTGATATGCTGTGTAATATGGGATGCTTTTATTTATGTTGAACTATTAGGCATGATGTTGTCATAGACAATGCTTATATGAACTTTAACTACCAACTCCTTTGTGTTGTTTAATTTATTTTGTGTTTGAATGACTCAATGGTAATCTATATGCATCGTATTTTTGAATTATTTCTGCATGAATCAATCAATGGATGAATTTATTCATGTTTTGGAGTGATGGTTGTCATGCAGGAAGTGTTGAGCCATGTTGCCATATGTCTCCATTTGGTATTATTTCTTATTGTCTGTGGCATGGATATAAAAGATGTTATAGGCACAATGATGGTCAATGAAAGGATGCTCGAGTCATATGTGATCACAACAGATAGGTTTCTTGTTTCAAATGGGAGTAGAATTATATTGTTGTTATAAATTGTCTTTCATATAATTATTTTATTTACTATTTATGTGCTGAATACTGGCGTATGTTTACAAATTCAGCACAAAGTTTCTTGGTGTATTCAGTTATTAGTGCTTAGGTTGTTGCTTTTTAAAACATGGATGTCTTATAAAAAAATTATGAAATTTGAGTGATTCCAATGTGCTGATGTTCACTTAGATATTTTTCTGCATTTGAATCCCATATTCAAATGTAGTTTTTGGTAAAATTTACAATGGAAAACAAATTATTTATACAATTTAGAAATTTACATAAAAAATTATTTTTAATAAATTTTCAGGTATAGGTTGGTAACCAGACCATTATGAGAAAGTGGTGATTTTATACCTACTTCCATGCCAGCTAAACACATGGAAGTCTTGATATGAGAGTTCCAAGCTTTCACTTCTACAAACCAAACATGAAAAGTGGGACATAAGTGCATGACTTTAGTGTGCAACCAAACAGCAGGAAGTGACACTTCCATGTAGAAGTGGGACTTCTATCGAAGTGGGAGTTCCTTACATTGTCACTTCCACCCCACTTCTATAAACCAAACAGCCCTAAGCCTGTGGTACCCTGTCCTGATTTTTTGACCTCTTGCCTCTTTTTTGATTTTTGTGGATGCATTAGGGGTAAAATGGTCATTTTGCACTAGTGGCATACTTGCATGATTATACAGTAGATTGTGTGTGAAAACTAGCCGAAAACCAAGGCCAAAACCGTCTTTTGGACTTATTTCTTTTTATTTTTCTATTATGAGGGCATTGTGGTCATTTCCTTTTTCTTTTAAAAAAAGTTTGAAAATCTGAAAATTTGAGAGGATAAGAAGCACCAGCTGGCTTCATTCTCTCCTTCCCTTATTCTTTCTTCTTTTCTTTTCCTTCTTCCTTCCTTCGGCCGAGCATCCAAAATTTTGGAAAAATTTCTTCCACGAGCTTCTTCGGTAAATCAACGCTTCTATCATCTTCCTCTCATTCTCCTGAGCTTGGCAAAGCTTCGATCCAAGGTTTTTCCTTTGTATTTTTCTCATATTTCATCTTTTTTGAAATTTTTAAAAACCTAGAAAATACACCTTGGTTTGAGTTGTTTTTGGGCTCAAATCGAAGCCAGTGTCATTGTTATTCATTTGTATGTATTTTTGGAAAGAAATTTTGTGTTTTTGGTGTTGTAAACCGACGAGAAACCATTGAAACAAGGCCGAGTTTACTGTCGCAAATTTTGTGGTACTTACTGTAGCACCAAAAAACTTGCCCTTTTCTTGTATTTCTTTGGTCCAAATCGAAGCCCTTCTTCCTTAGAATTCATTGGAACTTGTTTTACTTTGATTTGAGGTCGTTTGGGTCCAAAATGACGTCGTTTTCCCCTAAAACCCTAGAGTTACATGTTCAACATGTAACCTTGCATTCGCATGCATTTTAGTTTCCATTCTTGTGTTCATTGGTTCTTGAATTCCTTGTTTGACTCTAGGTGGTGAAGCTTCCTCCCAGGGGAAGGAAATTGCCGACCTGTGACCGCGTCTCAAGGCGAGATGATTTGTTCTATGAGTGGTTCAATTCGTAATTGCATAGATTTAATAAGAGTATTAGAGTATTTATTTATGTGTTTTATAACGCAAATTTGATGATGAATCAGATTTCATTCGATATATATATATATAGAGATATATTGAGCTATGAGTTATTCGGCAAAATAATTCTAGTATACTTATACATATTTATCTTGGAAGAAGCATGTTTACCTGTATATGTATATATATGCAAATGGAATATAGTTTGATGTACATTTCCATATTTACACATCATATGTTTGATTCCTCGAATTGGAATTAGAAAAATTGCATTGTGGAATTTGGATTTTGATGGTGACAGCGGACTTAGGTCCGACACTACAGTGTGGGGTCCCACGGTCCGGCCTGATGGGAGGCGGCGTTGTCAACCCTAAGTTTACCCTGGTCAAGAGGTGTGCAGAGCCATTGACAGGGGGGGTCTTTTATGTGAGAAACCGGGGGTCACCACAAGGGAATCTTAGTGGCCAACACCAAGGAAGGTAGCATTTTTAAATTTTAAAAGTCTTAAAACACCTTGGTGGTCCCGTAGCTAGTCGCGGCCATGATTGTCTTGGGAATTGTTTGAGGCCAGCCTGTATTTTGAGCGGTGCTCAATGTGTTGAAAAATGTTACTTACCTGTATTATTTATAAATCATTGTGTTTTCAGTTAACTTGTTGGATACCTAGATCTACTTTTATATGTTATTATTATTGTGGTAATTACTATTTGGAATGTTTTACTACTCTATTATATCTATATTGTTACCACTCACTGGGTAACATCTGTTACTCAGTACTCTTTGTTCTTCTTCTTCAGGCTGCGACGTTGGACTGGGTTGTGCTGGGCAGGAAGTATACTTGCAGACTTTTTCTTCTTATCTAGGTTAGTTTGCAGTGTGCATGTAAAATTTATGGATCCACTAGACTTGACTTTTGTGTACTGTTCTTGTATTTGTACTTTCTTGTTGTATTTGGAACCCCGGCTGGTTCTGTAGTGGAGGTTGTCTCCCTCTTCAATAAGTTGTGATAGAGGGTTTGTTTTGAGCTTACGATGATTAGGATGTAGGATGTTGTAAGGTCCACTCCTTGTTGTCGTGGCAATTGCCATGTGCCCGGCTAGGGTCGGGGCGTGACAAAGCCTACTTGCAAAATCTAGAGAAAAAAAATTACGTTGAGGATCTATTACTAAATTTTATAATAAAATGAAAATGTGAAAAATTGAGGGCTCAGTTACAAAATTAGATAGATGTAAAAATGTAGTAAATCTGTGTTTATTTGCAAAATTTACTAAAATATGAAAGTGTAAAAATTTATGGGCTTAGTTGCAAAATTGATAGAGGAAATACAAAAAAAAGAATGGAAAATGCCGTTTATTTGCAAAAAAAATAGATGAAAATGTGAAAAGTCTAGAGTTTAAGGGCTCATTTGTAAACATTGATAAAAATGAGAAAAGTGAAAATTTCAATGGTTTTTTGCATAATATTGTGAAAGACCACAAAAAAAATAAAGATGTTAGGGTCTACTAGGGTCTACTATGCAAAATAGCATGAGAGGGTAAAATTACAAAAAGAAAGAATAGAGAATTTTGAGGAGTATTTTTGTAAATTTGCAGGACATCTCTATTAAAACTGCATGTGAGGTACAATGGAGGGGGGAGAGCTTTTATTAAGAGCCTCAACAATACCTCTTATGCTCACTAAGGGGTCAATGAAGACCACTCTTAAAGACAAAGACTCCTAATGAGAGACAATGAAGGCTAGCTCTTCTCAAGATTTTCACCACTACCTCTTGATGCTCTTTGAAGAGTCAATGAAATTTTTCTTTTTAAGACAAAGGCTCCCTATGAAGTGTAATACACAATGGAGAATTCTTAGTAACATCCTTACCACTACCTTTTGACACTTATATTGGGGTCGATGAAGACCTCTTTTGAAGAACAAAGATTACTTGTGAGGTGATAAGTGTCTAAATGTAGGTGTTTTCATATATATATATATATATATCTTATTCACTTTGCATGTATTTTGTGAGATTTGATGCCCGTTTTGCGCTTAATCATCTACTATTTACTTTGTAGGGCATAAGAAAGCCATGGAGAACAGGAAGATATCATTTAGGCAAAAAGAGAATAAAACAGCAATTTCATACCACCTCTATACCATCCAGTATGGGGGCCGTATGTACTGTAGCAGCGAGATGAAATTTAAGCTGTCTGCCCAGATTTTCATACCATCCCCATACGACCCAGTATGGGGGCCGTATGGAGGATGTATGGACCCTGTATGCACCTCGTATGGAGCGCGAATCTAGATTATTTGAGTGCTATACGACCCGTATGCCATGAGGGATATACAAGCTGACTTTTAGGGCAGAACAAGGGACTTTTTCTTGGCCATTTGGGCCGCTGCCACCGCACATCTTTGGGGCCTTCTGGCCATCTTTCGGCGGAGATTCTTGTGGGAAATGAGCATATATCATCACCAAGAGGGATAGGAGCAAAGGAGAAGGAGTTGGAGTGAAGATCTAAGCCATCATCGATAAACTTGTGAAGTTTCATTACTTCTTTTATGTTTTTGTCTTCCTTGTATGCTGTATAAGTGTCCCTCATCATGAGGGATTAACTTATTGTTTTGTTTGGATTTGGATGAACCCTAGGGTGTATTCTTGTGTAAGAACTTGAGATGTTGTTCTTCATTTAATTTGATGGTTGTTTGAGATTCAATCTTTCATGCTTTGATGCCTAGAATTACATTTAAGGAGAAATCCATAATTCTATTATGAGTTGTATGCATAGATGTGACCTACTTACGCGTACTAGATCTAGGAGAGATTGAAAGGGGATACTTGTGCCGACACGCCGAGAAATTGGGTGTTGGTAGCACTCTATTGTTAGGTTTAAGCCGAAGGATAGTAGATTTACTCCTATTAGAGAACTCCTAAAACTTAATGCGATTATAGGTGTGTTGATCTGGAAGAGATTCCGATTGACATACGTATGGGATCAGGGGTTAGTCTCCGAGAGATTGGGGCAAATCTATTCACGAGGTCTCTAGGTCTCAACTATTATAAATGCATCTTTAAACCATCCTAGTTTGGGCCTTAATGACAACCCTAGGTGGATTCCTTGTCCAAACACTCCCTTCTCATGCTGATACTCCCTTGTTTGTTTACATTTGTGTGCTAGTTACCCAGCCATAGGATTAGTTTAGGTTAGTTTATTTTGTTTTATTTGTTCTTCTCACTAAGAATTGTAGGCTAGATAATAGATAAAGAGTGAGTAATAATACTTCCTTGGCCCCGTGGAATACGACCCCTGTGTCACTCACAGGGTATTACTTGGCGATCCCGTACACTTGAGGGGAAGCAATCATGAGGTATAATGCAGAAGTCAACAAAAACCTCTCTTGAAGACAAAGACTCCATGTAAGGTACAAAGCAAGGTGGAGAGGTCTTAGTGAGAGTCTTACCACAATTTCTTGATGCTTATAGAGGGGTGATAAAGAGAAAGACTCCTTGTGAAGTACAATGTAAATTGAAGATGTCTTAATGGGAGCCTCACCACTATCTCTTTATACTCATAGAGGAGTCAATGAAGATCTTCCTTAATTATGTACAACGACTTCCTATGAGATATAATGCAGGTTGAAAAGCCTAAGTAAGGGCCTCACCAATATCTTTTGATGCTTACGGAAGTATCAATGAAGACCTTCCTTGAAGGCAAAGACTCCTCATGAAGTACAATGCAAGATGTAGAGGTCAATGTAGATCTCCATTGAAGACAAAGACTCCCCAATGTGGTACAATATACGATAAAGAGGTCTCATTGAGAGCCTTACCACTACCTCTTGATGTTCGATCACAAAGGGATGGATGGAGACATTCCTTGAAGATAAAAACTCCTTGTGAGGTACAACGCAGGCTTGAGAAGACTTAGTGAGAGCCTCACTACTACTTCTTGATATATATAGAGGTCGATAAAAAGCTTCCTTGAAGATAAAGACTCCCTATGAGGTATAGTACACGGTAAAAGGCTCTTAGTGAAAGTCTCGCCACTACCTCTTGATCCTTACAAAAAGGTCAATGAAGACTTCTCTTGAGGACAAACACTCCATAAGATATAATGGATGGTGAAAAGCTCTTAGTGAGAGCCTCGCTGTTGCCTTTTGATGATCGCAGATTATCAATGAAGACATTTTTTGAAGGCAAACTCTCTATGAGGTACAATTCATGATAACTCTCATTAAGAGTCTTACCACTACCTTTTGATGTTTACAAAAGGATTGATGACTACATTTCATATCATATTTTGTATATCTCCAAATTATACTTTTTCTCATCTTTTAGCATTCTTTGTATATATTTGATGCTATTTTGGGTATGTTGTTTCATTATACATAATTTTAGGGTTCAAAACAAATAGGAGTGAAATTAGACAAAAAATCGGTAGAAGAACAACATTTTCTAAGTCTTCAAGTTGAGCACAGCCTAAGCATAGTCGTTCTTCTTCACCTTGCTTATTGCTTATTTCAAGAGAGTTGAGCAACATGGCAAGCACGGGTATGCTCCAGGTAAACACATGCATGATTTTTCCTTATCCATTTCTCTGGAATTCTGAGGTTCTCTCCATTCAGTCAAAGCACAGGTTCCATACTCCTTTCATGGGCATGCTTAGGATGAGCACGGGCTGAGCATCACCGTGCTCTCCTTGTGCATTTCACTGTCTAGACACTTAGCTGACTTTTACCAAAGCCCTAAGAAAAACATGGCTTAAGCACGCCGGTGCTTAGGCCACCGTATTGAGCCCAAAAAATTCCTTTTATAGCCCAGATCTAGGTTTTTCAAGGAGAGCTTGGTCAGGGTTTTTGAATCCATCTTTAGGCAATCACTGAAGGTTAAGACCAGACTTTACCACACCTTCTGGAGAGACCAAGATAGCATTGGAGGCACATTTAAAGAGTGGAGCTAGCAAATCCAAGAAGTTCTTTGAGTCCAATTAAGAGGATATGGCAAGAAAGAAGGAGTCATGTTTTCTTATCATTTTATATCTCTTTTCCTTCCTCAATTGTATGAACTCATGAGGGGCTAACCGTTATATGGTGCCCCGAGCTATGAACCTTGTTGTTTAGTGTACTTTGACTCGCTTTCAATGATTATGGAGTTTTAATGAGTTCTTATGTTTTGTATAACTTGATATGCTTGAATTACCATAGTTGTAGTTGCATTCGTGTAATTATAAAGCTTCATGTGTAAGAGACCCGTAGTCACAATTGCAAAACTCAATGTATTGGAAAGCCATAGATGCAACATTGTTTTTGAGCGCACATAGGAACCTTGGAATGTACCTAATAATTATTAGAGGCAAATCAGTACACTAATGCACTCATGAATTAGTTTAGGCATTAGTTCTCATTATCTACACACCTTTTTGTCTTTACCTTTCCTTTCATCCTTCTCGATTATCTCACTTTAGTTAATTCACAACCAACCCATGATTGACGGACTAGAGATTAGAGGAGAGATTAGTACTAGAAGTCCCAGTCCCTGTGGTTCGATAACCTCACCCCTCACGGGGTACCACTTTATTACTTGATATGATCTATGCACTTACAGAAAGCATACATCAAGGATTAATAAAGGACTTTCTTAAAAATAAAGACTCATTGTGAAATAAACTATGAGGAAAGCTCTCAATGAGAGCCTCATCGCTATCTCTTGATGCTTGGAAAAAGGTCAGGGTGATCTTTCTTGAAGACAAAGACCTCCTAGGAGATACAATACATGATGGAAAGCTCTCAGTGAGAGCCTCATGATTTCCTCTTCTGAAACCTATTATGAGGTCCAATAAATGGTGAAGATTATTTAAGACCATAATTATAGTCTATGGATACTCATAAAAGGAAGGTTAAAGAGGTATTTGATATGTTTAACCATTGGCACTCAACACCCATGTTAGAGGAGATAATGCTAAAACCTCCCAAGGGAGTTCCTTGAAGCTACAAAGAGAAAGGAAAATGCCCTTAACTAGTAGGAAGAAAAGGGTCTCCAAGCAAGGATAAGAGAGAGACCTTTAAATGATGAAAAAAAAAAGATGCGTTTAAGTGAGGTGATAAAGAAAAAAAATGTCTTTCTTTAACAGTAATGAAGAAAGAGGCTTCATAAGCATAAAACATCTATGCCTTCAAACATCAAAAATCAAAGGAAATCAAGTTTGTATTCACATGTACAGGAAGATTACAACAAGGTCCACAATATATTCCAAAAGCAAACAATTCAAATGATTAGTATCTAAATTAATGTGCATGTTTTCATTATATTATTTCATATTTTTGCATGTATTTTTTATGGATCAACGCCCTTTTTAGGCTTAATTTATTATATTGTTATTCACCAGTCATAACAGAGGCTATTTGGGCTTGAAAACGTGTTACAAGGTATTTTTGAGGTGAAACTCCCAAGGCCACTAGATAATGGTGAACCTTGGAATGAAGATGTAATGTTGGATGCTTTGGTTTGTTTAATGTATTGATTTTGTTTGAGATTTAATCTATGATACTTGTATGCCTTGGATTATACTATATATAGAGAACTCCATAATTCATGTTTGAATTAATTGTGTATTTGAGGAAGGTTTTCTTTTTGCACTAGCTCTTTGTATAGATTGATAAGGTTTTGAGATATCACATAATAGAGGACTCGAGTGTCAGTAAGCCCTCCGTTGTAGGGGAATCCCTATGACAGAGACTCCCAAAATGTAATGCAATCGTAGAAGAGTTATGAATTGATTTAAGACTACTCTCGTATGGTATTAGGAGCTAATCACGAAGGTGTTTGAGTTAGTTCATCTTAGATTTGTGGTCGAAACATATCTTTGCAACACGAAAACATTTTCCTTATCACACAAGTAGTCTCCCGAGGATCAATGTCAAGGAAACCATCGTCATCAGGTAAACTTCCCATAGAAAACCTGTGTTTGCTTTATGATTCCAATTTTAGTTTGCTTTTTATTTTAGATCTAAATCACCTTCTAATCATTTAGGTTAGATAATAGGTGAAGAATAAGTAATAGTAATTCTTTGGCCACATGGAGTATGATCCTCATACTTGACACGAGGTATTGCTTGATGACCCATGCACTTGGGCTGCTAACCATCATCAAAGTAGTCAAGTTAGTGACATAATTATGTGAGAGGTCATGACCTGATGATGTATAAGTTAAGGCTCAAAGGCATGGGAGAGTCGAGACTCAAAAACCTCAAATAAATCAATAAATGAACTTTGGAGTCTCACGACATCAAGAAGTCAGAGACTTAAAAAGTCTTATAAGTTAAAGCTTTTAAGGATTTCACCAACATGAAACGACGAAGTCTTCAAGCACCAAGATCAAAGGAGATCAAGTCCATGACTGACTAATATAGAGAGATCATAACTTGAGATTCAAGTGGCATTTTAAGATGTAAACCAAAGAAACTCAAAGAAGATTAAAGTCTAAGGAGACATTCAAGCTTGTTTTTGATGAAAGAGTCAGGAGAAACCGAAGTTTCATGGCCCTTACTTACGTAGTTGAATGAAATCAAGTTATGTGAAATAGGAGAGAATTAAAAAAAGAAAGAAAGAAAAAGGTTTAGAAAAAATAGAGTTCCAACCCTTAGTACTTCCAATCAAGTTCATGTTTCATGTATCTTATCACGAGATTAATAAAATTGATTTCATTTTGTTAATTATTTCTTATTGACACTTAATCTTAATCCAAGGTTCCAATAACTTGAAACCCTAATAGTGTGTTTGGATTGAGGGTTTAGGAGGGAAAGTAAAGGAAAGGGAGGGTTAAGGAGAGCTAAGGTGACTTTTTCCCTTGTTTAGATAAATTTTATAATTTAACAAAGGGAAAGGAATGATTAACTCTGACTCTTCGATACCCTATGAAACCTCACTTTTTCTTAGCACTCTGATTTGGGGTGTTGGGGAAGGGAGAACCTTCGAAAAAAATTTGGTAACTTTTAAAAATACTATAATGCTCTCAATTTATTTTAATTAATTATAAAAACCTCACTTTATAAGAAAGGTAGAACTAATAAATCATATTACTATTATATCCTTTCTTTTCCATCTTTAATCAAACAAGGTTGATCAAACAACTCTTCCTTTCTTTACCTTAAGGAAAATTTGATTATACAAATAAAGTTTCAACCCTTCCTCTTTTTTTTTCTCTCCTTTCTCTTCTACTTTCCTTTCCACTAATGAATCTAAATACTAAGTAAAACAATTAAATTTGATTTGTGACTCATTTATTTTTTGCTAATTGCACTAATGAAGGCCAGATGAGAATAAATGGTCTCACACCATGCAATTTACAAAATATTTAAGAAATATTTAATAATTTTTAAATATTATGCGGTACATTTGTTTGTGATTTTTAATTATTTAAATAATTTTTAATTTTTAAAAAAATATGTGAAAGAAGATCACATCATCCACATTATATTATTTTTAAAAACTTAAATATATTTTTTAAAAATATATTCATGATATGATATTGATGTATGTTTTGCCATGTAAAATCCATCTTACGTCCCGTTTGGATTGTTACCCATGTTTGGATATCTGATTAGTGCTCGATTATACATGTTTTACTCTTTAATTTGGAGCATTTAACTTCTTCTCAAGACTTGTATAATGTTGTTTTTATGCACATGTTGGTTGTTTTGGTTGTTTTTCATGTGCCGGCCACTTGGGGAGCATATGCAACAATACGAATGAATTTTTGGTGTAAATCTGGATAAAAAAACGAAGCTTAAACAAAGAATTTTTGAAAGTAGCATGACCCAAGCATGCCTGGCGGCAGCGCCAGGGCCTAGGGAGGGGGTTGATTGTCTTTAAAAAAAAAATCTTATTATATTCAAGAGTTCATAAAATTGTAGCTATTATTTTACATGATCATCAACACCTACTAAAATTGGGATCACCCTATAAAACAAATATGCAGGCATTATTTTATTCAAGAGCTAAAACAATTGTTGTTTGTTTACAATTAAATTTATGTATACTATTTTACACGCCAAAATTTTAGAAGATATTATATGATTATGCAACGTATGTGTAATTGGTTTTTAAGATATGTGAGTGTTAGGTCCGGTGGGTTATGGATTAGAAATCACTCAATCTCTCATGCAAGTAGTCACACAATCACATACAAATCAAAGAAAAAAGAGGCACACAAAATTGGTAACCCAGTTCATCATAGCACTTGTCTACATCTTGGTGGCCAAGCCCAGAGATAAAAATCAACTAAAAGAGGGGAATAAAAATGAGTACAACTCTCAGTAGACTCATCCTCACAAAGGTAAACAAGAACCCTTTCTAGATTGCCTGATGCCCATTCACTCTCACCCACACACTTGTGTCTCTTCGATAGTTCATCCTAAATCTCAGAGCAGGGTCTCTTACATAGATGTTTCCACGTCCTAATTATATAGCATCTCTGTCTTTTACAATCTTCGTATCGCCTAATTGGACAATTTCCAAATTTAAGCATTGGAACTCCTCTTATAATCGAGCTTGCAAAGTGGCCCACCTGCTGACCTTGATTGAGTTACAGCATCCATTATAACATGACATGAAAATGCCTTCAGTCCTCCTTACTGTGTCCAAGTCTGAGTCGATATAGTTGAATCTCCCGATCTCGACCTACTAGCAACTAGCTCGCCTCCTTAAATCTTATCAACAGTAACATTGCCAGTGTCACACCCACATGGTGTGTCTCTATCATACCAAATATATTTTTCAAAAAACCTTTAAATGATCTTCAAATCTTTCTTTCCAAACTTGATCTTCATTTATCCAAGTTTGGTTCTTCATAATCTTGTCTCCATGTATGAAAGTGTCTTTAAATAGATCTGCCAATAAATAGCTTGTGTCTTCATTTGGTTTCTCAACAAACTTGGTCTCCAAGGTAGTTGCACACAATTTTGATTCACTTGCTAAATATTGATGTGTCTTCACATGATTATTGCTTGCGTTTCAAGAGAGATCCTCCAAGTTGATAGTCTTGCCAAAAATAGTTCCTCCAAAGATAACTTCATATCTTCATGTCATCTCTTGCCACATCATCAAGAGTTGCCACATTATCTTGTCTTGTCATCAATACCTTACCACATCATCTTCAGTTGCCATGTCACCATTGACACATGTCAAATGATACATAACATGGAGCCTAGCTATAATAGTGAGGTTATTTTGTTCAGTAAAAAGCTCATGTTATCATTTTTGCAAATTTTTTATTTTGGTAGTCATTTTTTTTTTAAGCCGTAAATGGGGGAAAGTCATGAAGTGGGGAAAGTGTCACTTTTCTGAAGTGGTGGAAGTGATATGACTTCTACCACTTTCTGTGTTCATTTTGCAGGAAGTGCCACTTCCATGAAGTGTCTAGTTTCACACTTCTGGTGTTCATTTTGGTGTAAGTGGTGTCACTTCTGCAATGACTTCCATAACATGTTCATTTCAACTAAAGTGAGGGAAGTGTATAAAAATAAAAAAAAATATAATAAATTTATGTGAAAAAGGATTAAAACTCTATATCTTTATAAAATCAAATATTTTTTATTTAAATGAATTTTATTTTTTAAATTTTATTTTAATTTTTAAACCAACAAGTGATCACAATTCCCTTTTCCTTGCAAAATTCAATCAAGTTCTTTTGTTGCCATAAAGGATGCATTTTTACCTACACATACAATATCACAAATAATAATTTATACAAGCATACAAATTTCACCCATACATACATATATATATATATATATACATACATATATATATACACTCCACTATGATGAACAAAAAAAAAATGCCATTTGAGTGGAAAGAAATTAAAAAGGATTGTAAGAAAGACAAGAATCAAGCAATGAAATTCTCAAATATGTAAATAATGACAATGGAGAAAACAATCCTAAGAAAAATATCAACTTATTTGTAATGCTTAATCAAGTATAAATAGTGAAACAACTCTGCATGGAAGCTAATATCAATGAAAAAAAAAACAATCAACAACACATGAGAAACTAATATAATTTTGAGTAGAATCTCATTTGACAACCAAACTAAAACCAAATATAAAATAATGTAAGCATGATTCCATACAACAAAACAAACAACCAACAACACATGAATTTTTTTGAGTTCATAAGTACATAACACAAATCTATACAAAAAAAAAAACATAACAATGCATGTCAAACATAAAATCCATACAATACTCTTACAAATACATAACAAAATAAGAATTGTCTCATTCAAGATTCACTTCCTTCAACAAAAAAGTTTGTCATCCATCACTCCAAAGAACAACCTATGCATTCATGACAAATACAATAAAGAACTCATTAAGTATATTAGTTTTAAATAAAAACAATTTGTGTTGTATGACTAGAAACAAAAAATGCATACCTAGTGTGATGACCTCCTCAAGGGCTAGAGTTTCTCATGGAAGCAATAAAGTTATCTATCCATCTTTTTCAGAGAGATGGCTTCCTCAAGTAGAAGTTCTTGGCCTCATTTTTGTTGTCGATTAAGCTATTAAAAACCATTTCTATGTCATCATCACTATAACCCTCCTTGTTCCACAAAGCATCGGTAAGTTTTTCTTTCAATGTCCTCTTTCTGGTCCTATCTATTGATGCCGCCAACTCATCTATCTTTTCTCCAATGTTTCGCCTAAACCATTTTCACCATTGGTCCTTGTTCCACGGGTAGCCTAGCAATGATCTTACTCCTAGAAGACCTTAGTGCTTCATGTCTTTGATTTCCTGTATCCATAGGTTCACAGTCTAATAGTGCATTAGATGGAGGTGCACTCTCATTCTCACTAGGCGTACCACCAAATTCATCAAAGATGGTCCGTGCATAATCACCAGTAGCATGATCATCTCCAGCAACCAAACATAGGTTATCAAAAATTGGTATAGGCTTGTTTAAATACTCCATGGTTTTTGGTTGTCCCTGTATAAAATGAAAGATAATGAAGTAAATAATTATGTCAATAATAGTGTGAATAATCTTGTTTAATATAATAAATAAATAAATAAAACAAGCATACCTCCGCATATGTACGATAGGTCTCATCTTCTAGCACTAACTTCTTTTCTGTGTCATTCCATCCAACACCACTGAGGTTCAAATGCTTTTTAATATCTTGATATTTTTGTTTCAAAGTGCACATATGATTCTCCACATTATCAGCATCCATGCAAGCAGTAAGGAACCTACTATTCATGACATTTGCTGCTTCTACAAATGCCTGGTGTTTGAAGGATTTGTCAACTTTTAGGCCACTTCTTGCCATGTCTGCAAACAATGGTATCAAGACATTATCCATTTCTTTTGTCCACCTTTTGTTTGGCATTCATTTCCGCTTCTCACCTTGTGCACCCTCAGTATTATTCATCCTACAATAATAATGAAAATAGACATCATTATCAAATCAAGGAAAAAAAAATATCCACCAAGTATTGAGTAATCAAACCATTTAATACAAACATGAAGTTTCACTATCCCAAAAAATTACTACAACATGAAACAAAACAAATGTAAAAAAACCATCCACCAAGTAATGAGTAAGAAAACCATTTAATATAAAATTGAGTTTCACTATCCCAAAAAATTACTATGACATGAAACAAAACAAATGTAAAAAATACATCCACTAAGTAATGAGTAAGCAAACCATTTAATACAAACATGAAGTTTCACTATCCCAAAAATTTACTACAACATGAAACAAAACAACTGTAAAAAATACATCCACTAAGTAATGAGTAAGGAAACCATTTAATACAAACATGAAGTTTCACTATCCAAAAAATTTACTACAACACGAAACAAAACAAAATAAATGTAAAAAATACATCCACTAAGTAATGAGTAAGCAAATCATTTAATACAAACATGAAGATTCACTATCCAAAAAACTTACTACAGCACGAAACAAAACAAAACAAATGTAAAAAATACATCCAAATAAGAGTTTTCATAATGGTGATCCAAAGGCACGACCACTTGGTAATTGTCATTTGCCATTATAAACCAGTATTGACATAGAAATATTTCTTTTTTGAATTGCATACTAATTAAAGATTCCATGAAATTTTATCACCAATTAAGTTAAACAAATATAAACCAATTAAAAATAGTTATTTATCATAACCTGGACATGACCATTAGATTGCATACTAATTAAAGAATAGAATGCCATACTCCCTTGCCAAAAACAAAAATGAGCTGTTTGTTGAAGTAGTTGAGGAAATTGTTGCTTCATGCGCCTCTCTATATGTAAGAAAAAGAGTTTTACATCAAGTTAGGAACTGCAAAATTCAATTGAAAACTCAGTCACAAGAATAGGTATAGCTTGTCTCAGATCAAAGAGAACAACATATCTTGTCTCAGTGCAAAGAGAATGACATCAAGTATAACTTCACAAATTATTGCATTAGATCAAATAATGTAGAAATTAATGCATTTTCAGAAGGTTATTGCTAAGCAATCCAAACAGCACCATTACTTTCTTATTATAATTTTTTAAATATTTTAATTTATTTCGGTTGTGTAATACATGGAGGTGTTTGCTTGCAATCTTTTAAATTAGCCAAATCATTTGCCATCCACTGACTTCTCGAATATTATTGTATATCATTTTATGTTATTTTTATTTCATTTAACATTTAATATTTTATGTGTCATCCACTGACTTTTCATATATTAGTTACAGAGTTGATTTTAATGAAGAAATTATGTGTTTTTAATTTTTAACATCAAATGAATGAAACACATTTATAAAATTGATTTATATAAATACAATAAATTAAGAAAATTTATTTTAAATAGCATTTGGTTATATGTAACTCTTCATCCACTGAATAAAGATAAATAATAATGTGCACATACAAAATAAAAAATTTGTCAATCATTGTGCACTTAGTTTAATGGCAGTTCAATTGATAATTGAACATCTAGTCTCATTTGATTGCTAGAGATGGAGGAGATATTTTAAGCAAATATGCTCTCTTCTTCATAACATCAAAAATATAGCTATCAAAATATTATACATGAAAAATACAATACTCTAAAAACAACAAACATAACACACAATCTAGCCCAAAATACATTAAAGATCCTGCATTGAGAAGCACACACAAAGGCAAGAACTGAAATAATCACAGAAGTATGGAGATAAACTATATTTCAACCTACATTGAGAAGCATTAGAGAGTAATAAACATCACTAATTGCTATCTAAACAAAATACCAAGTTTGAAGGCATGATTTCAACTCCAATCATACATTACAAATGAAAAATGCTTAGCAACCCACAACCACTGGTCACCAATGAAACAAAAATCACCAACGAAAATCATCAAAGCCCAACAAAAACACCAACAAAAATCATCAATTCCATATCTCTATTTTCTCCCCAAGAGATCTTTCAATTGCGAAAAAAATGCAAATTAAGATGGAGACCCCAACAAAACCTAACTGAGCATCAAAATGGAGTCTAATCCTCCATAAAAAAGCACCAAATCAACCAGCAAAAAGCCACAAAACTGGGATCAAGAAAAACTGTGAAGAAAAACACAATCGAGAGAAGAGAAGATAGTAAGATACATTAGGGGTTACGATCGAGAGAAATGAGAGGGTCGGTGAATTTGAGCTGGTATGGCCTTCTCCGCCGGCGGCTAAGATTTCAGACCAAGGAGCACTTGAGATGGCCTAGCAGAGGAGAGAGTGGAGAGATACCCAATGACCCACTTCAATGACTTCAAGGGAGTTTTGGAAGTGGGTGGAAGTGGGTTTTTATAAGGGGCTTACTTCCCCCACTTCAATGTAAAAAATACTGAAGTGGGTTTTAATTGAAACCCACTTTAGAGGAAAAGAACATAAGAAGTAGGGAAGTTAGTTCACTTCCTCCCACTTCCTCCCACTTACAGTGAAATTGAAACCCACTTCAGAGGAAAAGAACATAAGAAGGGGGAGAATTAGTTAATCCTTATTGAAGTGTGAATCCATTAACAAAAACTATTATGTTGAAATTTGAAGTGTGATGATGAAGAAGTGGGAAAATAAGTTTCAGCTTGTGTGCGCTAAAGTTTGGTATATTTATTTTTCTATGTGCACTATTGTTTAAGTGTGATTTTAATTTTATTATTATTCATGGGTGCAAAGTTATTTATTTGAGAATCTTTCTTTCTAGTTTTAATGAATCAATAATGTTTTTGTTTCATCATTGACTTTTTTTTAATTGATTTGTTGTAGAGTAAGGAGGAGCAAATAGTAATATGCGGCCTCTTAATGAGGTAGTAGTGCATCTAATTTTAAATTTATTATTATTATTCATGGGTGCAAAGTTATTGGGTTTTTTACCTAATTGGCCCTCATTTTTTATAATATTGTCAAAATGGCCCTAAGGCCATCACATCAATGCATAGTCAGCACATGGTGCTGACTAGGCTGCTGACTGGGTATTTTTAAAATTAAAAAAAAAAATCTTTTTTATACATTTTAACCCCTCATCTTTTTTATAAGTATTTAAATAACTTATTTGTTGCTTTTTTAACCATTTTTTATAAAATTGTTATTAAAATAAAAAACATTATTTGAAATTAAAATTATTATTATTAATTTTAAAAACAATAATTATTATAAATTATTTTAATAATATTTTGACTCAAGGACAGGGCCAAACAGTACTCCAATGTCCTCCGCAACGCACTAGTGTTCCTCTTGATTGGGTGCTCTGGGCCCTGGCACGTGTGACGCTCTCCATCGCTCGGGACATGGTGCGCACGACAATGGAATGAATGTCTACATGGCTCCCGGTGAACCACCTGGACCTCGCAAGGGGATCAAGTAGTGCACACTTGTAGTGGCAGTGCTTATCCCCATGGCACTCTGTTTTGTCATCTTGGCGAAACTTGACCCGAGAGGGTTTTATGTGATGCCAAGTGATGTGGTGGAGTCCCGCAAGGACACCGCCGTCGCCCGAACGGCCTCACCAACGCCTCCATTCGATCACTTGATCACCTGAGCGCCCTCGAATCAAAGTCATGATTTGGACGCAATTTCATCACTAAAATAATTTAAAATAATTCCATGTATAATAATAATATTTTACTAATAATAATAATTTAAAATAATTCCCACTTCAATAATTACCATTCTAATAATAATCAAAATATTAATAAAATAATTTAAAATAATTCCCGTTTTAATAATTAGTACTTTTTCCTAAATTGGCCCTGATTTTTTATAATATTGTTAAATTGGCCCCAAGGTCATCACATGCCTAGTCAACACCCATGTGCTGACTGGGTTGTTAACTAGGCATTTTGAAATTAAAAAAAATCATTTTTTTTAATTATTTTTACCCCTCATCTTTTTTATATTTATTTAAATAGCTTATTTGTGGCTTTTTTAACCCAAATTGTTTTAAAAATTGTTACTAAAATAGAAAATGTTATTTAAAATTAGAATTATTATCATTAATTATCTAAATGGGAATTATTTTAAATTATTTTATTATTATTTTGATTATTATTAAAGTGGTAATTATTGAAGTGGCAATTAATTTAAATTATTTATATTAGTATTAGTAAAATATTATTATTATGGTCGGAATTATTTTAAATTATTTTAGTGACGAAATTATGTCCTAATCATGACTTTGATTCGAGTGCGCTCAAATGATCAAGTGATCAAACGGAGGCATTCACGTTGTCGTCCGGGCGACGACGGCATCCCGGCATGACGCCCCCACCACATCACTTGGCATCACATAAAACCCTCTCAGGTCAAGTTTCACTAAGATGATAAAACAGGGTGCCTGGGGACAAGCACCGCCACTGTGAACCAGCACCGCTCAGTCCCTTGCTAAGGTTCGGGTGACTCACCTGGAGCCATCTGGACATTCCATTGCCTTGCGCTCCATGTCCCGAGCAATGAAGAGTGCCGTGCGTGCTGCCCCAACGCACCCAAGCAATAGGAACACCGTCGCTCTTCGGCACCTTTTGGGCCTGCTCTTTGATTAAAAAAATTATTTAAATAATTTAAAATAATTGTTGTTATAATAATTGATAATAATAATTGCAATTTCAAATAATGTTTTCTATGCTAATAACAATTTTTTTTTTGAAAAAAAGCCACAAATAAGTTATTTAAATAATTTTTTAAAAAATGAAGGGTTGAATGTAAAAAAATGTTTTTTTTTAAAATTTAAAAATGGTCAGTCAGCCTAAATAGCACATGAATGCTGACTATGTGTTGATGTGATGGCTTTAGGGCTATTTTGACAATATTGTAAAAAATGAGGGTCAATTTTTTGAAAAGCCCAAAGTTATTTATTGAGATTCTTTCTTTTTCTAGTTTTAATGAATCAATAGTGTTTCTTTTCCTCATTGACTTTTTTTTTTCCTTAAATTTATTGGCTGTAGAGTAAGGAGGAGCAAATAGCAATTTGTGGCCTCTCATTTAGATATTGCAATTTGTACCCTACCCGACGGGTATACCCGTACCCGTACCCGGTCAAAGAGGGTATTGCCCTCTTTGACCGGGTACGAGTACGGGTAAGGGTATTACCCGTTAGTTTTTGAGCGGGTACGGATCGGGTAAGGGTATGCCCCTACCCTACCCGTACCCTTACCCTTACCCTTACCCGTTAAAGAGGGTACGGGTTTTACCCTTACCCTCTCATATATATATATATAATATTTTTTTATTAAACTAAACATTTACTCACAATTTACTCAATATCTATTTTCATGGTGATTAATTTGAAAATAATACTTCAAATTTTCTCTTAATATATTTTAAATTTTATTTAATTTCTATATTTAATTATATTTGATAATATTATCAAAATTGAATTTTAGATATATATTAAGAATCATAATTAAATTAAAAAATAAACAAATATAAAAAATAATGTTATAATAATTTATTCTATAAATTATAAGAACATCCTGAAAAATAAGATACTAATAAAAAATCAATTGAATATAACTTATGAGAATTACTTATAATGTTTTTTATATTCAAAATCTTACTAGATATTTATAAAATTTGAAGCTATATAAAATATAAATAATAGATATATGAAAAAATTTTAAACAAAACCCAAGATGGTTAAACATGAACAAAACAAAAGGTAGAGTTACCATTGAGTCCTAAATAGACGTCATTTTTATGTGATTATATAATTTAAGATAAACAAATATATATCAACTTGTAATTTTGAATTTATGGACATGTGTTTAAAGATTGTAATATAATGTATAATTAATTTATTTTTATTATTATTTAAATTTAGTTCGATAATTTGAACAACGGGTAAGCGGGTACACTGCGGATATACCTGTACCCTGCGGGTAAGGGTAAGGGTATGATTTTTTTTACCCTGAAGGGTACGGGTAAGGGTACGGGTATGGGGTAGGGGTTACGAGTACGAATAAGGGTTTTGGCATACCCTACCCATACCCTACCCGTTGCCATCCCTACTCTCATTGCTCTCAAATTCTCAATGAGGTAGCAGTGCAAGTAAGGAACTTCTCAATCGATAGCCTTTTTAATGAAGTAGTAGTGTTTGCAAGGAACACTTATTATTTTGATATGTACTTATGAAACCTTTGGATGATAGTCAATTATAATAATTAAATTTATTACATGCAGATTCAAAATATTTTGCAATAAAAAGTCATTATAAAATAAATAATGATATTATGTAAGTAAAAAATTTGTTTATTCCAAATAATTAAATATAAATAAAGTATTCATTTAATTTAATAATTACTTATAAGTCATACAGTTAATTTAAATATTTAATTTATAGTAATTGAAATGATTAATGGTATGCGGAATTTTTTATAGTTAATAAAAGAATTTGTTTAATTTAAATATTCAATAAAAATATTAAATAAATAATTGTGTTTGAGATATATTATAAATAAACACATATTTCATATATAAATATTATTTTTTTTATATTAAGGGTATAATGGTAATCCTATCATATCTTTTTTTTCCCTAACTTTTTACATTCCCAATAAGTTTTTTCTTCAACTAAATAAAGTTTTAATTTCCATCTCTTTCAATTCATCCATCGGTTGAGAAATTGTATTTTCTAAAATACAATTTTTAGTGTCAAAAATATATAGTTGACACTAAAAAGCACACCTTCAATTTTTTTTAAACTTTGAAATTGTATTTTCTATGCAATGTTTGTCATCTTTCTTATTATAAATCCTGTATAAAATAATAAATAAATAAATAACATAATTAATGCCATTCTAGGCATGGCTTTGAAAAACCAGGATTGAATGGTTTGCTAGAAATTTTTAGGGATCTGAAGGTCTTTTGGAAATTGCTCTAGAGCCTCCATATTATTTTCTAATAAATAATAAAATATATATATTACTCTCTTCTATTTTTCTTTTTTATTTGTTATAAATTTATATTTTTTTTTATCTGCCATCAAAAAATATTTATTATTATTATTTTTTAAATTATTTTTAATATTTTATTCAACTTTTTTTTTAATTAAATATGAAGATATAAATTAAGTATAATTTTAAAAAATAATTAATTTTTTATAAAATTTTATAAAATAAATGAGTTTCAAAATTTTGTTAATCACGGATAGAGTATTTGATAATTTAAAAAAAATATATTAACAAAAGCTTAAATAAAAAACATCACATCATTCATGTAAAAACCATACATATAAAAAAAAAACCAAAAAGTCACGTACTGCAGACCCTACGAAAAAGCGCCGAATCTGCGATTTCATGCGCCCAAACTTCGAAACAACCTGAGAGAACGGAGTGTTTTGCGCTCCAACACACCGCCAGCCACTTGACACGTGCTCGTCGCCGCCCTCCACAGAGCTGCCACTGCTTCTCATCCATTCGCTGCTACCAGTCTCTTTCCCCTTTTCCTCTCTCTATCTCCATCGTCTTCTTCGCCCGCAGAGACTCCCGTGAGTTCTTCAGGTCTCTTCTTATAGAAACCCATTGTTTTCTCTTTCTTTATCCTTGTTTTTTTGGGAATTTTTCGGAGGAGACATTGTTATCTTTTAATCGCTGGAAGGTGTTCTTTTTTTTGGGTTTTTAATTGCCATTTTATGTATTTGGTAAAGCAAGAAGTGGAATTGTAGGGAAGTTGGTTCTGGTTTTGTTTTTTGGAATGCTAAATGTTTGGTGGTTTCGAAGATGTGAATTTTGATGGGTTTGATAACATTGCGGTTTTTTAGTAGTACTTGAAGAGAGATCGGATCTTGTGTGGGAAGAGATGTTGCTTTTTTAGAATATTTTGAATTATAGATTTTTAGTTGTTTGTTTTGGGGTGCTTCAGATTTGTAAAAAGTTTTACTAACTTAGTCTTTACTGTTAAGCTCATGAAAGCACATTGTTTTTATCATGCAAATAGTCATCTATTTTTAATTTTTATGACATCTAAGTAAATGGTTTATATGAAGTTTTAGATAATTTATACATAAGGCACTTTAGTTGGCACAAACATGAATTAGAGCCACAAACAATTACATTGTGTTTTTGGCATCAACTTACAGGATCCTTTAGTTGTTTTGCTTTTTCCCATGAGATTTGTTTATGTTTATTGATTTGGTGCTAATAAAAGGATGAGGGAAGACACAGCATCAGGATTTGTATTATAGTGCTCTTTATTCTTTAAAAACAAACCATCAGTCTATAAATACGTGTATATATTTGAGATAAGAAAACCATTGATAAAAAACTATAAACAGAAATTGTAATTTTTTGTTTATATTCCATGGTGAATTGTACTAAATTGCCTTAAAGGAAGTTAGGAAACAATTTCTAGAAAGACTCTAGTACAACAAGAAGACAGAATTAATAATTTTAAACCATCAAATCTAGAAATTGCATGGTGGTTATCCAACATGATAGATTGCAAATTTGGTCTTGAAATAGGCAAAACAAAAGTATACCAGTAAACATTTATATGGTCTGACCTTGATTGTTTCTATATTTTCTATTTGTATATATTTTGTCCATATTGTTATTTTCTTGACTATCCGTAACTTAATTTTTGATTGACATGTCAGACTAATTGAGATGTATCATTTATGTTCCTCTTGCATTTTTTACTTGTCATCTACATAAAAATCAGTTGGTCAAAATATTTGATATATTACAAATATGATAGGTCATGATCGCATTTGGTATGTTCGATTTGTAATCCTATCTTTCATTTTTCTTTGGTGCTCAAATCTAACTTGTTAGGGGTTTCCTACGTCCTTCATAGTTGTTTTATTCACTTCTACAATAATTATAAATTTTAATAGCTCTTGGTTGTGATGCTATCTTTCATTATTATTATTATTATTATTATTATTATTATTATTATTATTATTTTTTATTTATTGTTCTTTTATTGTAGGTTCATCTACCTAACATCAAAATGGTTAATTTTGGAAAGAAACTAGTAGCTAATCAAGTTGAGGAGTGGAAAAGGTATGCCCTTATTTCTTGATCAGTCTTAATTTTTCTTTTTCTGATGAAATTGAGAATTTTTATTTTGGATTAGAAACTTTGTAAGTTTATGTACAGCAGCAAAGTGATGCTAGATGTTATTCTCTGTGTTAATATGGCAACATGTCCTTTCTTGTCATAATGCTTTATTATTATTATTATTTGACTTGAGCCCTTGTAGCAGGAGAAAAAAATCAATGTGGTTGTCTTTGTATTTATTTATTTTGTTGTTTTTTAATTTTTTATTATTATTATTATTATTATTATTATTATTATTATTATTACTACTATAATTACTATTATTAGCTTGTTTTAGTTTTGCTACTCTTTTATACTTGAACAGTTGAATGCTTGGATAAATTTTGTGAGTAAATCTGTAGTGAGTGACTATAAGTGGTAAATAAACCATGCTCTCTATTATTGTCTATTATTGATACTACTAAGGCATTGATTGGTCTATCTATTACATGATTTATTTGTTTAAAAAGTTGATAATTACCATTTTGGTAGCTAGATTACTATGCATTCAAGCTTCAAGAGTTTTAAGTGTTAGTAGGTTAAATATTTCAATAAAGACCATTGTGAAGAGAGATGGTCTATACTTTTAGGGGAATAGTTTGGTAACGTCTCTTATCTTATGGCTGATCAAAATCAAATTATGATAAATTTGGTGTTAGTTAATAGTCATGCAACTTTGGTCATTATCTTTTAATTCTATTTGTTTTTTGTGCAACTTATGACACAGTGTAAGGTGTCACACCTATCTTTGATGTTGTTTTAGAGATGTCAAAATATTTCCTGTGTCATTTCTGTTGAAGTTAAGGACTTAGAACAAAAGTTAGGATTAACGGTGCAAAGAAAATTGTGACCTTGCCATATCAATCGAAACTCGTTGTCTTGTGTAATTTCTATTTTGCTGTTGCAGTTATTATATCAACTACAAATTAATGAAGAAGAGAGTGCGCCAATATGCTCAACAGGTTGAAGCAGGCAGAAAAGATCGCCGTCAAATCCTCAAAGAGTTCTCTAGAATGCTAGATGACCAGGTATTTAAATTTTTCTTCAGATTAACATGAGCTTTCCCTTTAAAATTTTTTATGTGTATTTACATGGGTTTTTCCTGTCATTGCTGACCTATTTATTTTGGTCGATAGCACATGCATCCTGATATAGTGATATGCTAATTGTAGCATATATGATATTTTGAACCCATCCATCTGAAATTTATTGTACCTTGTCGGTAATTTTACCATTTAATGTCAAAAGGATGTGACTGTAATGTGAAAAAGATGGATTTGGAGTTCAAAAAGATTTGGTACCCTATACATTTTGGAAGCTGAAAATGGCAAATGTTATATGTTGCCAGGACTAAGCTAGTTTCAATACTTCTGTCCTGTAGAAGATTCTTTATTCCATGCTTTGTATATTCAGCATATATGTGTATATCTGATAAGATATTGCTAACTATTGCATTCTATAGACTCCATGATCCTTTTTGGAGAATCCTTCTAAAATTTTATTTTCCAAGGCCCATTGCCCATTTAGGATGCTAATTAATGATTTTCCAATTTTTCTTAGATTGAAAAATTTGTCCTTTTTCTTTTGGAGCAACAAGGGCTTCTTGCAAGGAGAATTGAGCTACTAGGAGAACATCGTACACTTCTTTCAGGACAGCCAGATATTCGACAAATATCTGATCTGCGAGAGGCATACAGGGCAGTGGGTCAAGAACTTTTGAAACTTCTTAAGTTTCTAGACATGAATGCTACTGGCATCCGTAAGATATTGAAAAAATTTGACAAACGGTTTGGATTTAGGTTTACGGATTATTATTTAACTTCTCGGGCAAATCATCCTTACTCTCAGCTGCAACAGGTCTTTAAGCATGTGGTAATGTTTCTGCCTAAATGTCTCATATTTGAGTTGTATTGTTGGCTGATTTATTCACTTCCTTCTTTCCATATATATATATATATATATTGTGTATTTTCAATTGCATCAGTACTTATTTTGTGGGTATCAATTCTCTGATATGTTAGCAGTAGTAGAAGCTGCTGTTTCTCTTATGTGGAACAAATTTCTAATCCTTTTATTGGTGGACAGGGAATAGGAGCCGTTGTAGGAGCTTTGTCCCGTAACCTTGCTGATCTTCAAGATCGTCAGGGGAGCTACTTATCTATTTATGACCAGCCATCTGTTTCTGTGAAGGTTTCTATATGAATGAAATTAACTTCTACAACATTAAAGGCTTCTGTAAATGTGGTTAAATAAGGAATTGAAGAATTAGTTGCACTGATGATATGTTTGCTATTGCCCAGGATCCTATTATTGATCAAATTCAAGCATCGGTTGACAAATTGACAAGATCAACAAACTTTCTTCAATTTTTAGGACAGCATGCACTTATTGTGCATGAAGATATTCCTAGTTCTGCAGAGGATCAAGCTGATGCTGATAAATACCATTTCATGTCTCTTCTATTGAATTTAGTGAATACTTTTCTCTATATGGTCAACACATACATCATAGTGCCAACTGCAGATGACTACTCAATGAACCTTGGAGCTGCAGCTACAGTTTGCGGTGTTATTATTGGGGCCATGGCAGTTGCACAAATTTTCTCTTCAGTTTACTTTAGCGCATGGTCGAATAAGTCCTACATGAGTCCACTTGTATTTAGCACTATCCTACTTCTCGTGGGCAATACCTTATATGCACTAGCTTTTGATCTTCAGTCAATTACAGTTCTCCTCATTGGCCGTCTACTTTGTGGGTAAGCACTCCATTTACTTTAAACATTGAAATAGATTATTTGATCAAATTTCATATTTTCAGTTGCCATATTTTTGTATTTACTTCCATAACTTCAAGACTAGGTTGTACCAGTTACCTTTTTGTTTTTCATGCTTTTATTTTCTTTTATGAAAATTGTGGCCTAATTAAATATGAAAGTTGAGAATATGTATCTCTTGCAACTTTTCATTGTTCACTCTTATCTGATCAAGGCAATGACTAGGCCACTGTTCTCTGTTGTTTTAATAAACTATCAATGTAGGTTGGGTTCTGCAAGGGCTATCAACCGCCGTTATATCAGTGACTGTGTGCCCTCTAAAATACGCTTGCAAGCTTCTGCTGGTTTTGTTAGTGCTAGTGCCCTTGGAATGGCTTGTGGTCCTGCCCTTGCTGGCTTTCTCCAAACTAAATTCAAGATATACTTTTTAACATTTAACCAAGACACCTTACCAGGATGGGTTATGACATTAGCTTGGCTTTTATATTTGTTTTGGTTGTGGATTTCCTTCAGAGAGCCTACTCGTGAAGCTGCTGAGAGCCATCCCCCACAGGATATTAATGCTGGTAAGTTAGAGTTCATGCTCATTATAATATCTTTTAGAAAGAGTTTATTTAATAATCATCAAAGATTTTTTATGATCTTTTCTAACTTATTTTCAATTTGAACAAAGTTCTTCCTATAGAAAAATGATTGTGGGCAGCATAGTTTCCATAATTTGGTTGGTTCTGACAATAATAGTTTTGACTTTGATTGATGGATCGACTGTCTCCTTATTAGCTTCTTCTACAAATCATTTTTCAGTTTTCTTCACTGTATGCTTTTCAGATTCTACAATCTTGCTGTCATGTGTCTTTGTCTATTTCTCTCCTATATCCTGTCCTTTATCCCGATTATTGCCCATATGTAGGTTTTATTGTGGCAGTTTCACCTAGTATCAATATATAGCATCCTTACAATTCTTTCCATCTTTGGGCAAGGACAAAATGCGGTTGCCAATGGAAATTATTTATAGATATTTTTGATAGGAAAGAAGGTTCTTGCAAGAGCCATAACATCTGTCCCAAATAATATTATGATGCATTCTTCTCTCAAATCTGAAACCGCCTGGGTTATCCATAAAATCAAATGGCTCACTCTTTTTTGTTTGTTTAACAATATAATTATTTCTCATGAGTTGTCCTTGGATCATTTTTGTGTTTGTGCGTGTGCTAGCAAAATTCTCCCTGAGTAGCATTTGATCATATTTGCGGTATTGTGATACATATGTTGCAACTTGGTACTTGTGCTAATACAAGAAGGATTCTGCTCTTGCTACTCTATTATCAACTCCATCTTTGTCAATTTCTTACAATAACTCCTATTTTGCCTTGTTATGATTTCCCTTTGACAAACTCCACAACCTGTATTTTCATTTTGCTAAGTCTCTTCATGTATCAATTTAGGATATTGGAATAGTATCTACTAGATTTTCTTGCTTGTGTGAGTACTATATTCCAAGTCACTCCAATTCTATTCTCTTGAAGTAAACTTCATGACCCACAATTTTTCATGAAGTGTTTGATTTTGGGAACTTTGCCTATTTTCCACCACTTTTGGGCACTGATGCCCATTTCTCCATGGAACCTTTAAATGATGATTGCAGAATGTCTTATGGCTACCAAAATACCATTGTGATAACTTAGATTGATTCAATCACAGGGCACTTGAAGAATGATTTGGAAAATGGCCTTGTGAAACCTTTGCTCTTGAATTCGGAAGAGAATCATGATGAAGATGGAGAGCAAGATTATGATGAGAGTGAAGAAGCCTCTGAAGATTCTCGCGGACCTGCAACCTCAGTTGCTTCAGCATATAGATTACTTACACCATCTGTGAAGGTACTCTGTTCCAATTTAAACAACACTTAATGACTAACAATTTTGGAGTATTAGCCTGTGCATGACTATTATAATCTTGAATCACAAAATCCCGTTGCAAAGATTTGATTGTAATTATGTTGAAGCACATTAAGCTGCATTAATTTTGCCTGTAACACTGTGCTCATGGTAATAACTATGAATACCTATGGCATCATTTCTGCGATTCAGTCAGTTTGGTGCATGGAGGTAGCATGTTATATCAAACAAGCCCAAATCTTTGCATAGATAATAATGAATCATCCTCCATTTAAAATTAGATTGTGCAATATTTGAGAGCAGATATTTTGATGACCTTGATGTGATGATAAATTTGTTAATTTTCAGAACTTTCGAGAGATCCTTTATGTTCAGATTTATAAAATACTCAGATATATGTAAACCCAGCCATTCTTGGATATAATACTTCTGTCACCATAGCTTGTATTTTCATACAAACCTTATGATACATTTTCCTGAATTTTATGCTTATGTTTTGATATGAAACAGAGTTTTGATCATCGTAGTATGCCTGCCCATTAAAAGCCATGGAAGGAAACCTTGATTATTTGTATATACTTGAGTCATACCACTAAGGCAAAAGTTATAATATCCTGAATTCCAAATTCTTTCTGCATTATTTTTCATCCGCAGTGTTTGCTTGTGGTCATTACAAGCAAAATCTTCTCCTTGGAATCTAAATACAAGGGAACAAATTGATTGTGTTGGTTATTGAGGAAATTCTTGCTTTTTTGAGATATTTAATTAACTTGCTCTCCTTGTATGTCAACACTCTTCAAAGTTGTTGCTTCCTTTTTTTATCTCATTTTTTTTAAATCTGGTTTTTCTCTTTTATGGTTTCGTTCATGGTAGACCTGCACCTTTTTACTTATCTTTTCTTTTTTCCTTTCATTTATCAGGTTCAGTTGTTGATCTATTTCATGCTTAAGTATGCAATGGAGATATTGCTTTCGGAATCAAGTGTGATTACATCATACTACTTTGGGTGGACAACAAGCAAAGTGGCAATTTTTCTTGCTGTTCTTGGGCTGACTGTCCTGCCTGTGAATGCTGTTGTTGGGACCTACATTAGCAACATGTTTGAGGACAGGTATTCGATCATGCTCATCTATAGGCAGGAAACAATTTGCCATTGATTATGTTGTTAAGTCATGATCCTTTCTCTTTGTATGTGCCATTGTGGAATGAAATTCAATCATGATTTCTAATTATTTTTTATTTTTACATCTTGCTCCAGTCATCTTAATTGTTATCCTTAAAAGTGGCTATTATCAAATTATTATTATACTTGGGGTAAAGGGCGAGTGAGAAAATCAATTATATTTAAAACAAAGATTTATAAAATTAGGGTTTGGCCTCCTTTTAAAATTAAGGTGCTTCGTTAAATTATTTGAATAGCATGATCATAACTAACTTTAGAGGATGATGAGTGGTGGTTATCTTGTAAACTACTTGAGTTGCTCATTCTACTATATTTTGATCAGAACTAACCCTTATTAGACATGGAAGTAGCATAAGCACTGATATGAAAGTTGGATGGCAGTAGAATCACTACTAATAAAGGTTTGACATTGGGAATGTGCTGTATCAACTACTGATAAAATGACTTGGTAAAAAACACTTCAACTGCTACTGAAAGTAAAACCAAAGTGTGTGGAGGATTATAAGGAGTTACATTATGTTTAAGGAGAAATAATTGACCACTAATGGCTTGATGAATTACTGTAAATATTATTTGTAGATTAACTATGGACTATGGTTTGGGCTTTGGAGCTGATCTTGAAATGTATGCGAACACTTATTATTGGCGTAAGTTAATATGGCTGGTGAACCAACCTTATTCTTACATGATGAGATGAGTGTTGACACTGAGATTTTGGCTAGTTGGTGTTTGATCAAGCACTCATGTAAATCAGGATCATAGATGAAGCAATTGTTTGGTCTATAATTACAAATCTTACTGAAATAGTGCAGCTTGAAACCATAGTTTGTTCTTCTTTTGTCTTCCGTAGTAAGATGTGATCATTGACCTGATTCATAGGATCCTAGTTGTGGGTATTGATATTATAAACTGATTCATAGTATTCAATATCTGATGATGGAGGAAAACAATAATCTGAGATTGAATACTCATGGATTATGAAACTAAATCCCTCATGCCTTCTCCACTTAATTTGGAGTATCACTGCTAATGTTTGACATGCAGAGGACAGCTTTCTATTGGACTATTTTTCAGAAGAAGGCCTCACATTTAGCATGTAATTACGTTGATATGTGTCATCATCATACATAAATTTGGTTTGAGGAATCTGGGAGAACTTGGCAACAATTTTCCCTTTGAATTTGACTGAGCCTTTCAGCTGTTAAATTCAATAAGCTTAAATACTAGAGGCCTCTAGCTATAAGGGTGCAGATATTTTACTTCTCTTTATATTGTCACCATCCTGTCAATATTCAAGGTGGTTTGTGGCGCTTAGTTAAAGTTAATAACCAGAACTGATAAATCTTGGCATTTATTTGTTTTATTTATTTTATTTTATTTTGCACAAATGCATCTCTTTGTTTTCTCGACACCAGAGTGCATGTCATGGTGTTATTTGGCTTGCACCTTATCCTGATTTTCTAATTGGTAATCTTGCAGGCAAATATTGTTGGCATCTCAGATTATGCTGTGTGTTGGCATACTCATGAGCTTTAATTTTGTAGGCTCTTACACTGTACCACAATATGTAAGCTCAGCCCTCATCACTTTTGTGTCAGCTGAAGTCCTTGAAGGTAAAGAATTCATCTGAAGATAATTTAACTTTAATCGGTATCATTGCCTCCATTAAAATTAATAGATCATTGCTCCATTTAAAATTTTTGTTTAACCTGATTCTTTCCGATAATCTCATAAAGTTGTATCAAAGGGAGTCTATCATTTCATTTAACCATCTTATGTCATTTCTGAATTTGCATGCATTAAACATCGAACAATTCCATTAGCTTATGAGAATATAATGCATGCCTATAATTATATAAGTGCTAAATTTGACACACTTTCTCACTCTTGTATAAAGTGTGTGACACTACTATTTATTTTTAACATTAGTATTGTTCTTTCACCAAGACATACATTTATCTCACAAGCATATTTGTCGGGCCATGCAGGTGTTAATCTATCCCTTCTATCACAAGTTATGTCATCACGGCTTGCCCGTGGGACTTACAATGGTGGCCTGCTATCGACAGAAGCAGGGACCTTGGCTCGAGTGGTTGCAGATGGCACGATTACATTAGCTGGTTATTTGGGTGTAGGAAGGCTTCTAAATGTTACCTTAATCCCATCACTGCTAATCTGTTTAACCTGCATTCTTTCAACTTTTCTGACATTTCCCACTCTGTATTGATAACTTTGCCAAAATCATCCTTCAGTCTTCAGTAGATTCATTCGTTTCTGTTAGATCAATAAACATGCATTGTATATATGTTATTTATGATGCCTTCAAGTAATAATTGCACTTGTGTTCTTTGAATGTTCAAAAGTTAATCCGTCTATACGAGGAGCACGATTTGCGAACTTTATTTTTCTGTAAGTTTCAGATTCTCTTGTGGATAATTTGGATTGGAGCAGGTGTGCCATATGAGGAACTGGTATCTGCTTTTCATGTTGTGCTATCAATGGAATTGTTTTTCATTCTCGGTAATGCGAAATTTATCATTTACTCTCTAGTGTGAGATATTGAATGATCATTTGAAATTCAGATTCCAAGCTTCTATCTGTTGTCTAATATTATGATTCTCATCTCTTGTAATAAAACAGAACAATTAATGTGTTACCAAGAGGGTTGTTTATGCATGCCAAGTTACACTGCTTTTTTTTCTTTTTTTTTTTTATTTGAAAAAGGAGCCAGAAGGCTGATTTTATTGAAATAAAAGAAAAAAACTACAACTGAACAGGATTACAAACTAAGAAAAAAATCTACAGGGCAACAAAGCACCAAACTAAAACAAAACCAAAATCAGGGAAAGATTTCATGAGCCATTGAGGGAGATCACGCCCAGAATGAAACGAGTTCAACTCATGAAGATTTCACCCAAAAATGGCAAGCTTGACTGATACTTTCAACCAATCTCTTGGAATGACATGAATGTGGGGATTAGAGGCACTTGACAGCAAGGGATTAATTCGATTGATCAACGTAAGCAGGTGCCAAGAGCAAGTAGAATCAACCGCACGAAAGAGGGTTGGAATGTTTGAATTATCAACGAAAATGTTTTGAATGCTCAAGGAATGATTAGAAGAAGCTTGCAGCGTAGTAACAAGGATCTGCAAATCAGCCACAATCTGAGCTTCAGCCAAATTTGTCTTGCAACCTACAGTAGAAATTTTATAATCAGAAGAAGACACAAAGAATCCTCCACTACTTACCTGATTAGTGCCATTCCAAGAGGAGGCAATGACTACTTACCTGATTAGTGCCATTCCAAGAGGAGGCAATGAAGAGAAAATGGCCATCAGTGCTGGAGAAATTATTGAGGAGCATCTTCCTGCAAGAGATTTGATTGTAAGCACAATTAAAATTTTTAACTTGATTGAAAGCCCTTTGAGCAATGTTGGAAAAATTCGGGTGTGTTACGAAAGATTGAGTTACACCGAGCTTTCTATAAAAACCAGGCCACCAAAGCAATAAGAACTTTAATTCTCATGGGATACAACTGATGAGAGAGCCAAACTCACAAAACAAATCCCTCTAAGATCTGAATCCTATTGCCAGTTAAAACTGAGAGAGATTGCCAAACACCCTGAGCTTTACAACAATAATGGAACAAATGTTCAGGAGATTCAGGATGAAGATTACAAAAAACACATAGGGTACTTTGGCCCAAATTAATAGAGCGGAGATAATCTTCCTTTAAAAATTAACCAAAGAAAGTGCTTTACACGAGGAATGATTTTAAGGGGCCGTTTGGTTCGTGGTAATGACATATTACCACATAACGAGATTACCATGGTAATATGAGTGGGAATGTTATATGGGTGGGAATATTGTGGTAATTTAATATAACCATGTTTGGTTTTCATGGTAATCAATTTGTTAAAATATAAAAAGTTATAAGATTACCACGGTAATCCAAGATAGACACCAAATTTGGTGGTAATAAGATTACCACTTTCTTGGTAATATTTATAAGTTGGTAATGTGATATTATCATACAGATTATCACTGATACAATGCCAAACGTGGTAATATTTTCATATTATCACGTAACACATGGTAATCCTTCTACATTACCGCGAAACAAATGACCCATAAGGGATCAAAGTTTTCTCCAACCAATCCAAGTATCATGAGTCAGATTCTTGCAATTTAAAAATTGATAAATAGAAGGAGCAATTTTCTGACTAGGGGACCCAGACCCTCTCATTGGAAACATTATAATCAACTTGACCCAGTTTGGGAAGAATCACATCAATAGAAGAACCAAACAAATCAACTAAACATTGCAGATCTCACTTGTTATCCACAATAAAATCTGAACAGTTAATAGAAACCAGGTCAACATTCATATTTAGGAAAGTTGGATTAAAAGCAAAAGGGACCTCGCAACACCAAGGGTCATAAAGCAAGGTGCAAGAAGGATTAACAGTTTTAATCCAACAACGGGGCTTTAGAATGGCAGCAATCTTACACAAGCCACGAAAGAACCAAGAATAATTTCAAGGAACATGATCCCTCCAAATATGAATCTTACCATATTTATTCTGCAAAATATACACCCACACTGCTTCAACAGAATTTAAATACTTGAAAACATGTTTTGCCTTAAGAGAATGATTTGCAATAGAGAGATTTCTAAGAGCAAGGACCCTCTCTGTCTTAGGCTTAGTAATTCGACTCCAAAAAACTGCATGGATGCCCTTTCCATTGCCACCCTTGTGCCAAAAGAAATTCCTAACAATCTTAAAAATTTCCTTAAGGTTTGAATTTGGAATGGGATAGATTGAAAGCTAGTAAGTAGGGACAATCAAAAGAGAAGAATTAATTAGGATTGACTTTGCAGCCGAAGACAACTTCAAATGTTTCCAACAGGAGCAGGTACAAGAGATTCTGTCAACCACAGGTCTAAAAATAGAAACACCTAACGTCTTTGGTGAAACCAACACCCCTAGGTAAGTGAGGGAAATAGGAGGCAAATTTGAAGTTAAGGATAGAGGAAATACTTTTAGAAACTCTAGAATTAAACCAGGAGGGGAAATATAAAGCAGACTTTGAGACATTAACAATTTGACCTGTAATCTTAGCATAAATACTCGGACACAGGTTGATATTTATGGCTGTTTTCCTAGAAGCACCGGTGGTAAGAATTAGATCATCGGCATACATGAGATGATTGAAATTATAAGCTAAGCTAGAGTCAAAACCAGGAATTAAATCTGTTCTCAAAGCTAAGTTAAGCATTGAAGAAAGATTTTGAGAAACCAAAATAAAAAGATAAGAAGAAATAGGATCACCTTAATGGACTCCACGGGAAGAAGGAATCCAGGAAGTGGAAGAACTATTGACAAGAAAAGAAAAAGAACTAGACATAAGACATGTTCTGATCCAAGAAATCTAAGTGTTAGGAAAATTCATCTTAGATAAGGTGGCAAGAATTGCACTCCAACTTAACATATCATAAGCTTTTTCAATGTCTATTTTAACTAACATCCTAGAGGGGTCATTAATATCTTGCTCTAAAGAATGAACAATCTCTTGTACGACAATAATGTTATCAAACGAGCAATGCCTAGCAACGAAACCAACTTGCTCACGGCTAATAAGTTTAGACAAAACAACTTTAAGCCGATTAGCAAGGATTTTTAGAGACAATTTTAAAGCAAACATTACAAAGAGAGATTGCTTAATAATCATAACCAAACCTGGGATTCTCTTTTTTAGGAATTAGAGCGATGAAAGTCTTACCCCAGGAAGCTGGCATGACCAAATGGGAAAGAAGTAGCTAACAGTGGCAAAGAGGTGATCCCCAATGTCTGACCAGAAAAAACAAAAAAAAAATTCAGCATTAAACCCACCAGGACCAGGGGACTTACCAACAGGAAGCTTTTAGACAATAGTAAATAGTTCTTCTCTAGTGAGATCCCCAATAAGATTTAATGTCATTTAATGTCTGGAGGTCACTTGGAAAAGCATTGTAAATGTGAAGAAAAGAACTATCTGAACTATTCGACCACCAGTTAGTGTAGAAGGAAAGAAACCTATTCTCAATATCATATTTATCAGTAAAGGAAACTCCATTCGAATACAAAATTTGAGTAATAGAATTATAATGAGAACGAATGTGGACAATATTATGAAAAAAGCAGTATTTTAAATTACCATTACAAAAGCCAGAGCAAATGAGCTCTTTAAGCCCATCTCAAGGAGTTCTGATTTTGGAGGGAAGCATACCTAGAATAGCACTCCAAGAGCTGCATTTAAACATCAGATCCTGAAGATTCAACCCTTTCTAATGAAGTAATATATTTTTTTGCATCTTTTAGAGCTATATCAAGAGGAGTAAGACCTGCAGATCTCCAAGCATTAATTTTAACATGAGTAGAGATAGAAAATGAGTAGAGACATGCAAGGGATTTCCCCGAAGAGAGAAATTCCAAGCTCCCCTCATAGCATCATGGCAACCAATGTAATCAAGGCAGAATTATCAAAACAAAAAACTTCTTATTGCAAGAGGAATGGAGGGAAACAGAAAGAAAAAGGGGGGTGTATGATCTGAAAAGATCCAAGGTAAATGGGTAAGAGAATAAGAGGAGAAGAAGGAAAGCCAAGCAAGATTTACCAAACAATTGTCTAACCTAGTCCAACAACGAGCAACACAGGATTGATTGTTACACCATGTGTACCGACAACCTGAAAAGTTAAGATCAAACAAATTATTAGAATCACTAAAATCTTAAAATGATTGAGCCTTGACAGAGTAATAATGGAACGAGCCCCCTTTATGCTGGTCACTATTGATGACAGCATTAAAATCTCCAACAACGAGCCAAGGAAGGTTCAAGGCTGTCATCTTGGATAGCACAAGCCAAAGAACACACTGCGAGTGAAACCTCTTAGAGTTATAAATCACAGAAATAAGCCAAATAGAGAAAAAGAAGGCGAGATAATAAGGTGAAGAGCTTTATTGGAGACTGTAATTGGAGAAACCTGGCCAAGATATTTATTCCAAAGAACTATGATACTGCTTGAAAAGCCAGCAGCCCAATCCTAGTTGTGAGGAATTTTAACACAGAACTGATCCACTCGATCAGAGTTAACTCGAGTCTCAACCAAACATATGATTAAAGGGCGAAGATTGCGCATTAGACACACAACACAATTTAAGGTTTCAAATGATGAAGTCCCCCTACATTCCAGCACAAGATTTTAGAGCTATCCATAATAAACATGATAATAATAAAAAGTAAACAACTCCATGTAGGGAGAACTTCCATGACGGAGAAAGAAAGAACACACAACCAACAGAGAGGAGGGAAATCAGAAGCTAGGCTCGCTGATCTCAAGCCTTCCCTTATTTTAAAGGAGGCTACCATAACGTGTGACGCCTTTCTAATCAAAGCTAATCAAAGTGTCTCTGCGTGTTTCCTCTTGGTATTTCACTAATATCATAGAGTCATCTAGACCATCTTCTTCAGATATATCTTCATCAGATTTCTTTGAGTCATTGGTATCTTGGTCAATGCCTTTCTCTGAGAGGTCTCCTTCTAGAGTAGTAGAAACCCTATCTACCGCTATAACATGGGAGGAATCAGGGGGTGAGGAACTTGACCAGTTGAATTGAAAATGGAAGAACAAAGTAAGGGCGGTGGGGAACCAGAACGAGCATGAATAGGCGCTTTACCTTTATTGGGAATATGAGGATGAACCCCCTCTATTAGACAGAAATATAGAGTTATCTTTTTAAGAAATCTCCTTGACAAGGTGATCAACAGCTAGAAGTCAGTGAGCATTGGAATCAACCAATGAGATTGAACCAAAGTTGATGGATTGGAAGCAGACTGAGTGAGCTGTGAGAGATTCCCCACGACTACGATTCCGCGTGCCTACCTATGTGCCTCAGGATGGAAGATCTTGAGAATTGGAGGGAGCTATGTTATCAGTGGTTGCTACGTCAGGGGTCACGTGACTAGCATGGAGACCAGGTCTGTAACCATGAGCTTTGCTGCACCGGTGAGACATAAGTATCCAAGATCCAAAATCAGAATCAACATTAGAATCTAAGGTAATGGCGAAGCTCACTTGTAGTTGAGGGTCAGTAGGAATGGATTCCATCTTTGTATCTCGAGCAACGACATCCTCGGGCTAGTGAGAGCTGACCACCATCTCCCATGGAACACCGAGGGCTAGAAAAGCTTCACCATCCCGATCATCGTTACATGAGTACAAGCACTGGATCCATGGCCAACAACACCGCAAGTATAACAAAAAGTAGGTAGCCTTTCGTGCTAAACAACAACAAAGACTCTATGAGAGTCATCACCAACCCAAAATCCTTGGTTAAGCGGTTTGGAGAGATCTATTTCAATGTAGGCCCTAGAGAATTTTGATCTGGTGAGAGATATAGTAAGGTCGTCAACCTTCAACAAACTTCTAAGATGAGCAGTTATAGTCTCCAAAGAATCACCATCCCAAAGCTCAATACGGAGATTATGTAACTGAACCCAAATAGCAGTAGTAGAAAGTTTAGCAAGCATAGGCTCAAAGAAATTCGTTAGGAAGATCGGAAATTTGGACCTTGCCTAGCTCCGACCACTTGGCCATCAGAAAAGTCTTCACTTGATCAAAGGGCGGTGACTTACCAAAAAGTTCTCCAAACAGGGCATTTTAGAACTTCAGATGAGCTCAGGAGAGCACATCCCTGTCCAACCTAATGAATTATGAGGTAGAGTTTTTCAATTTAGCTAAGAGCTGCGGGTTATGAAGAGGAGAAGAGCCAGAGGAACAAAGAGCAGACAAAGCAACTTGAGCCTAGGAGTGAGCTAGGGGATGAGGAGAGGAAGGCTGGGGGATTAGAAAGCCATTTCACTTTTGAAACACTACAACAAAATTGATAATTAGTGATAAATTTATTTTTGACATATTGGTTTTTCATCACAAAAAGAATACATAACGTGATGAAATCATTATTTAGTTACTCAAAAGGTTTAGCTCCAAATGCACTTATATTTTTAGTGACAACTTAAGTATTAAGTGATAAACATAGTACGTCATTAATAAAATATTTTTTTTGTAACAAATTTTAAAATATCTTATTTTTAAACTAAATTTTATATGTCACTAATATTAAAAAATATTATTAATGATAATTTGAATTTTTTATGTATCTTGATTTATTTTTATGACACATAGGTTTGTCACCAAAATATAAGTAATAATGACATTATATTTTTGTCACAAATAAATATCGCATTAAGTGATGATATTGGATAATGTCACTATTTGTTACGAAATTTAATGACATTAATCATCTCTCACTAATAAATTTTGGTAGTCAAATGCTAAATGTCATTGGAAGATAAAAATACAAAATGACATAAACATTCTTTTATGCTTTACTATTAATTTATAATAAATAATATAACAAAGTTATTTATATAAACTGACATATGAGTAAGACCATAGCTAAAACTTTTTTAGGCGGGTCATGTAAAACGTCAAAGAGCAAACAACACTTTTTTTTATAAATATTTTTATAAAATACAATTTTTGATATTATGCATAACAACTTGGCGATGGTAGAAAGAAAATAATAGACTTCTCTAAAAATTTTCTAAAGACATATTTTTATACTATATAAATAATTTTTGCAAGCAAAAAAATCTCAAGAAAGCAAAAAATATTTTTTGCAAAAAGAATATAAATTTTTTTATGCTTTATAAAACCAATTTAATACCAAGTGGTAGGGGACAATATTTTTTTGAAAAATATTTTTTTCTTAAAAAAATATAATTTTATAAACTATATATATATAAATATATATATATATATATATATATATATATATATATATATATATATATATATATATATATATATATATATATATATATATATATCAATTTGTACATTGTTTTACATTTTCAAAATTGTGAGGAATAGGATGTAGTTTAATTTCATTTGAGTTATTTTAAATTATTTATTTTTTATTTGAATTCAAATAACTATGTTTATCTCTTTTTGAATTTTTTAAGTTTTAAAATTTTATTCTAGATATTTTATATTAATGCTCTTATGCGTATTACTATCAATAAATTAAATTATAAGAGCAAATCTTACCATCAATGAGTTAGATATTTTTTTTAAGTTAAGAAACTAATATATATATATATATATAAAGGGCTAAATTGTAAAATGCCTTGTTACTGAAGTAATTTTCTATAGATATTAAATATTTTTTTTTATAGCTACAATACTAATCTAAAGTTCAAGTTTCATTGGTTTAAATCTGTTAATATTTTTTAAAAAAAATTATTACGAATTTTATTTAAAACAAGATTTTATTTTATTGAATTTTAACGAATTTTAATTCAATAAAAAGATATATCCTATAAAAAATATTAAACAATTTAAATTGATCTAAATTTAATTTAAATTTTATAAAAAGTTTAAAAAAATTTCTATATAAATCTCTTTCTCAATCCCTATTCTTTCTCAATCTTTCTTTTTCTTTCTCATCATCACTAGGTTACACTATCTTCTTCTTCTATTGTTCAAAAAATTTTTTATTCGGTTTTGTTGATATTATTTATTTAATTGCTTAACTTGCTTCTAATTTTATGGTTTTTGGTGGTGATGTTGGTTCTGTGGAGATGGGAATATTTGATCGACTATTTCAATGGAAAAGAGATTGACATCGGCTACAATCATTATGTTAAAAACTTCTTTCGACATGTTAGCCATCAGTAGTGATTCTTGTATTTTTGATTAATTTATGTATTTTTAAATTAATATTGTTTTATAATGGAAGATTGTTATAATTTTGATACTTCTTTGATTAGCACTCTAAGTTGTTAAAGTTTGTCATAAATTAATTAATTTGTGTTATGAGTATCAATTGTGTTTATTATTAATTTTTCAGGTGCATATATATATTGAACTTTACTTTTGTTAATTTACTCTTCTTATAAATTAATATTTATTATTTTTAAAATATTTATTTCACGTTTTATTGAGGCAAGCTCTACATCAACAAAACATCGTAAACACCATCGAGACAAGAGTCACATCAAGAATAGTTATATAACTATTTTGATGTGATTTACTTAAGAATTCTAAGCTTTTAATGTTATTGGAACATTCTTCTCAATTGAAATTTGTTAATCCATAAGACTAGCTTATGATTGTAAATTATGATATATGTGTTATTTTTTAATGACATTATTGATTTAATTTATTTATGATATATTATCAGAAATAAAATTTTTGATAATTTATATAATTTATTTAAAAAACCATTCACTAAAATATGTCACAAATAACAAATAAATCAGAGAAAACATGATTGTTTGTGACACTAAAAATATAACAAATAATATAATATTCAATTATTGTGACATTAGAAAAAAATTAATTTATGGCATATTTTTTTTAACAACTATGCATGTCACAAAGTGTTTATTTTCTTGTGACATATATATTTTTGTCACCTTAGTTGAATGATCATTGTATTTAATGACAAAAATATTTTTTATTAGTGGATGATTTTCATCATCACGAAAATAAACTTTATGATGAGAACATCACTCCCATGCCAATTACACCACCCACGGATGGTAATACTTCAGCTGGTATAGAAGAGGAAGCATATCAATGACCATTTACACGAAACCGTGCTAAACAAATCTAAAACCAGGTGAACGCTAACTTAAGCCTATTCTTAAATTATATTGAAATGGTGGTGTTTCCAATTTCTTCTACCTTAATTGTACTTAGGTGTATCAGAAGTGAGGACATAATTCCAGATTTAGTCAAACAAGAGGATAGCAAGAGAGAAGCATTTGGAGCTACGTCACATGTGGGCTTCACACTTACGCGCACAACCAAGAAGGAAATTGTGCCTATCTTCGCTAGCACCACACAAATAAAGAAAGATGTGGTTTCCTTTTATGACAGATTAGCCCAAAATATCCCTTTCCTAAACCAACCTAATTTTTGGAAGGAAACAAAATCAAATCCCAATCAACCAGGAAATCAAATATTCCAAGATTAAGAGTGGAGAGATTCGCCTGCCATCTTCACGTGCTACAGTACCATGGGATACTATTCCCATATTTAGATTGATTTTCCAACCAATTTTATTTTCCTATTTTCAGATTGTTTTCCTAGCAAATTTTTATTTTCTATTTTTAGATTGATTCCCTAGTCAATTTTAATAAGATAATTTTCTTGTATCCCAAGTTTAAGTTGGCTATAAATAGCCTTGTACCTTCTCTTTTGAAGGACAGAATTTTGATTATTATTTACATAATAAGAGTTGTCTTATTACCATTGTTCTTGTGAGTTCTCCCGGATCCACGAGATTAAAGTTTTGGCTTTCTCCTAATTCGTGCTCTACGCTTCAGAGCGTTTTATGTGGATTAGTTTCTGGTTTGTGGTTTTGCAATTGTTTGGACAATGGGTCAGAGTTCTTGAAGCTTTGGATCGTCTCTCCCCAACGCATGAGTCGCATCCATCCCCAGCTATTTGCGGCTAGTTATCCCACAACCTAGATTCTACGCCGTGAGATTGGGCCATCATCTAGACCTCCTTCTTCTTCACCAAGTTCTAGCCTATCATTTGGTACCAGAGCCTTTGTTGACATGGTAGGATACATTATTCCTACATTAACTTTTGATTTAATCTCAATTGTTTCATAATTTTTTTTCTGTCCCATAGTCCATAAACCTAAAAATAAACAAAAATTTCCTAACCTTTGGATTAGTACTATTATTTGAGTATGGTATTTTAGGTTTATAATCTATTCATATTCCTCTAGTTGCTGGGTCGAAAACAAAGAAAAAAACAAAACAAAAAGAAAGAAAGAAAGTTCAAGAAAAGCCATTACAAAAATATCGGATTGGAGTTTCTAGCAATCTAGATACTATATCTCATCATATTATTACTTGTTTTGCACTTACTAGATTTTAGCACAACCTTCTCATTTTAGCCAACCAAACTCCACTAAAAACTGAAGCTAGTTCTTTCGACACCTTCTGTTCAATCTCTTAATCACATATGGAAAACTACCACTTGGCACAACCATGATACGAAGAGAAGGCATAAGAGCTTTGGTAAGTAAGAGGCGAGATTTGTGTGAATCCACATATATACTTATTTGTTTTCTTCAAATCCACTAACATGGTTGGTTCAAAAGCTAATTGTCATGATGATGACCCTGTTGGTTCATACCACAAGACAGGTGCATCGGTTACACGGGCAGAGTATGATGCATTTGTCAGTCACTTTCAGTGTGAGATGCGAGTATCAATTATGTCAGTACAGGAGGAGATGCAGAAGGTCATGCAAGATACCCTGCATGAGACTATTGACCGGACCCTCATCGAGCGTGTTCCAACCTGAGGTGGCCTTGATGATCACCATGACCCTGGTCTTTTTGGTTATGGACATCGGCAATTTCCACGCCATAACAATGATGAAGGCCTTCCTTGCAGTCGCCGAGTCAGAGAAAATCCTGATAGTATGGCGAAGATCAACATTAGCATACCACCATTCAGCGACAAAGCAGATCTTGAAGTTTACTTGGAGTGGGAGATGAGGTGTGATCAAATTTTCAAGATCCATGGTTTTTCCGATGAAAAAAGGGTAAACCTAGCATCTCTTGAATTTACCAACTATTCACTAACATGGTGGAACCAGTTACATGAAGACAGGCTATTTTGCTGGCAATGGCTATATTCGCACATGGGATTCTATGAAGAGGGCTATGCGACACCACTTTATTCCACCATACTTCCAAAGAGATCTATATAACAAGCTACAAAGGCTTGTTCAAGGAACAAGAACCATTGATGAATATTATAAGGAGATGGGGTCCTGATGATCCGTACCAACATGGGAGAAAGTGCTGAGGCGAACATGTCAAGGTTCTTGAGTGGTCTCAACAGTGAGATTGATGATCAAGTAGAGATGCTCCCCTACAACACTCTATATTAGCTCATACATCAGGCGACGAAGGTGGAGCATCAGTAATAGCGTGGCAGTAGGGGATGCACCACACCCAATCATCCTGCTGCCCCTACTTGGCGCTATTCTCAAGGCGCCATAGGAGGTGGCGCTACTCTTTGGCCGACGGCGGCCACCTCTGCTGCACTTCTTGGTAGCACGTCAACCACGTCAGCATCTTCGCTGGGCTCTGGACACAGTGATCGATGCCCCACTTCTTCGACAGCTGCATCTTCTTCTACATCCAAGGTGGTGTCTTCTTATAGCCGTGATATAGAGTGCTTCAAGTGCTAAGGGAGAGGACACATAGCTTCCGAGTGCCCTAGTAGGAAGACCTTGCTCATTAATCAACAGGGCGAGTGGGAGTCTGAGAGGGACCTTGAAGATTGTGGTGATGTAGATGATGAGCAAATAGATGAAGTTGATTGTGGAATTCAAGCTGATGTGGGAGATTGCTTTATTTCTCGCCATGTGCTTAGTGTCAACGCTGTTGAAGAGGAGAAGGGACAATGTCATAACATCTTTCACACTCGCGGCACCATTAAGAATAAGGTATACATGATCATTGTTTATAATGGTAGCTATAATAACATTACTAGTTCTGGGGTTGAAGTAGTGGCATCACCCTAGTCCATACAAGATGTAGTGGCTCAATAATTATGGATCATTGCGTGTTAGCAACATTGTAATGGTTCAGTTCTCCATTGGGAAGTATAATGATCAGGTAGAGTGTGATGTTGTCCCAACGCAAGCATGACAATTACTATTGGGACGCCCTTGGTTGTTTGATCATGATGTCTATATTAGCAGCCATGCTAACCGACTCAATTTCATGTACAAAGGGGAACGCATTTCTTTGTTTCCCATGATTCCGGAGGAAATATTGATGGATGATCTAAAAGAGAGAGAGAGAGTAAGTGCAAAACACTTGAGTGAGAGCCACCATCATAGTGAGCGAGTGAATCCAAAGCCAAATAATACCCCACAACTTAAATTAACCAAGCCCCGAGAAAAAGAGGGTTTAGTGATGATGGCTAGGAAGGGGGACATGAGGGCTTTGAGAGAACCAAATTCTATGTTCTTTGTTTTCCTATACAAAGAAAGTTTGCTAACTACTAATGATTTACCCTCTACTTTGTCTAGTTCTATTTTTGATCTTTTGCAAGTATATAAGGACATGTTTCCTAATGAGGTCCCACCTGGGCTACCACTGAAGTGAGGAATTGAGCATCAAGTTGATTTTATACTAGGAGCACCATTGCCTAATCAGCCACCTTACCGCACCAATCTAGAGGAGACAAAAGAAATCCAACGTCAAGTTCAAGAACTACTTGATAAAGGTTACGTAAGGGAAAATCTCCCTCCTTGTGCAGTGCCGATTATTTTAGTTCCTAAGAAAGATGGTTCTTGGAGAATGTGTGTAGATTGTAGAGCCATTAACAACATAACTGTGAGGTATAGACATCCCATTCCTAGACTTGATGATATGTTTGATGAATATAGTGGATCTGTTATCTTCTCAAAGATAGACTTGCGTAGTGACTATCAACAAATTAGAATGAAAGAGGGCGATGAGTAGAAAATAGCATTTAAAACAAAATTTGGATTGTGTGAATGGTTAGTCATGCCTTTTGGTTTAACAAATGTACCTAGTATTTTCATGAGATTGATGAACCATGTACTTAGAGCCTTCATCCGGAAAATTTGTGGTAGTCTACTTTGATGATATCTTAATTTTTAGTAAGTCTTTAGATGATCATATTGAATATTTACGTGATGTACTTGCTGTTTTGAGAAAAAGAACAATTGTATGCTAACCTTGCAAAGTGTACCTACAAAGTTGTGTTTCTTGGCTTTGTGGTTTCATCTTAGGGTATTGAGGTATATGAAGACAAGATCAAAGTGGTATGTGAGTGGGCAACACCCCAAAACGTGAGCCAAGTGAGAAGCTTTCTAGGACTAGCAGGCTTTTACCATCGGTTCGTGAAAGATTTCAGCACAATTGCCGGCCCAATCAATGAATTGACAAAGAAAAGAAGTTCCATTCAAATTGGGGAGGGGGAAGCATAAGAAAAAGAATTTCAAAAATTAAATGACAAATTGACATCTGCACCACTACTAGCACTTCCTAACTTTGGTAAGACTTTCGAAATGGAATGTGATGCAAGTGGTGTAGTTATTGGTGGGGTGTTTATACAAGAAGGTAGGCCCATTGCTTAATTTAGTGAGAAGTTAAGTGGTCAATTTCTCAATTATTTGATTTATGATAAGGAGTTGTATGCGCTTGTGAGGGCTTTGGAAACTTAGCAACATTACTTATGGCCTAAAGAATTTGTGATACATTCTGACCATGAATCATTGAAGCATCTTAAGGGTTAATTAAAACTAAATTGTAGACATGCAAAATGGAGTGAGTTCATCAAGTCTTTTTTTTACATTGTCAAGTACAAGAAAGGGAAGGATAACCTTGTTACTGATTCATTGTCTAGGCACCATGCTTTGATGTCCCAACTAGATGCTAAAATTCTGGGTTTAGAAAGCATTAAAAAGTTATATACAAAAGATTCATACTTTGCTGAGCCCTACTCTAAATGTAGTACAGGAAAAGGTTGTTAAAAGTTTCATTTGCATGATGGTTTCTTGTTTTGAGCTAACAAATTGTGTATACCAGATTGCTCTGTTTGCTTATTACTCTTAAAGAAAGCTCATGGAGGTGGTATGATGGGCCACTTTGGTGCCAAGAAGACAGAAAATGTGCTGACGGACCACTTTTTTTTTGCCCAAAAATGAGGCGTGACGTTGTGCGCTACGTGTAGCGATGCGAGACGTGCCACAAAGCTAAGTCTCATTTAAACCCTCATGGATTGTATACTCCCTTACCTATTCCTAGTGTACCGTGGGAAGATATTTCTAAGGATTTTGTTCTTGGATTACCACGACTAAGATGCGAAGGGATTCTATATTTGTGGTTGTTGATAGGTTTAGTAAGATGGCTCATTTTATTCTTCGCCATAAAAACGATGATGCTTCATATGTTGCTGATCTATTTTTTAGGGAAGTGGTGCGACTACATGGTGTGCCATGAACCATTGTCTCAGATTGTGATACCAAGCTATTATTCTCCACTACGAATTACCCCTAGACAGATGAGCAAACAGAAGTTGTGAACCACACATTATCCATGATATCAAGAACAATTTTAAAGAAGAATTTAAAGATGTGGGAGTAACGTCTACCGTATGTCGAATTTGCATATAACAGGGCGATACATTCCACCACTAAATTTTGTTCATTCGAAATTGTATATGGTTTTAAACCTATTGCCCCTATAGATCTTTTACCTTTGCCCTTATAGGAACAAGCTAATATGGATGCAAGTAAGCGTGCTAAATTTGTGAAGAAAATACATGAAAAGACGAAAGATTAGATAGAGAAGATCACTCACCAGTATATGAAACGAGCGAACAAAGGAAGGAAGAAGATATTGTTTGAGCCGGGCGACCTAGTGTGGATACATTTATGTAAAGAGCGTTTCCCAGTGCATATCTAGTGCAAGTTGCAATCATGAGTGATGGACCATTCTGTGTGCTTGAGAAGATCAATGACAATGCGTACAAGATCGAGCTTCTAGGCGAGTATGGTGTTAGTGTTACTTTCAACGTTGTAGACCTCTCACCTTTCTTTGGTTCAATCGAGTCGAGGACGACTCCTTTTCAAGAGGGGGAGGATGATGAGGACATCACTTCCATGCCAACTACACCATCTACGGATGGTAATACTTCAGCTGGTATAGAAGAGGAAGCATATCAAGGACCATTTACATGAAACCGTGCTAAAAAAACCCAAAAGCAAGTGAACGCTAACTTTAGTTTCTTCTTAAAATATATTGAAATGGTGGTGTTTCCAATTTCTTCTACCTTAATTGTACTTAGGTGTACAAAAGTGAGGACATAATTTCAGACATAGTCAAACAAGAGGATAGCAAGAGAGAAGCATTTGGAGCTACGCCACATGTGGGCTTCACACTCACGCGCACATCCAAGAAGGAAATTATGACTATCTTCGCTAGCACCACACAAATAAATAAAGATGTGGTTTCCTTTTATGACAGATCAACCCAAAATATCCCTTTCGTAAACCAACCTAATTTTTGGAAGGAAACAAAATCAAATCCCAATCAACCAGGAAATCAAATATTCCAAGATTAAAAGTGGAGAGATTCGCCTGCCATCTTCACATGCCACAGTACCATGGGATACTATTCCATATTTAGATTGATTTTCTAGCCAATTTTATTTTCTTATTTTAAGATTATTTTCCTAGAAAATTTTCATTTTCTATTTTTAGATTGATTCCCTAGCCAATTTTAATAAGATAGTTTTCTTGTATCCCAAGTTTAAGTTGGCTATAAATAGCCTTGTACCTTCTCTTTTGAAGGATAAAACTTTGATTATTTTTTATGAAATAAGAGTTGTCTTACTCCATTGTTCTTGTGAGTTCTCCTAGATTCGTGAGAGGAAAGTTTCGGCTTTCTCCTAATTCATGCTCTACGCTTACGGGCGTTTTGTGTGGATTAGTTTCTGGTTTGTGGTTCTGCGATTTTTCGGACAGTGCGTCAAGGTTCTTGAAGCTTCGGATTGTCTCTCCCCAATGTATTGGTCAGATCCATCCCCATTCGTTCGCAGCTAGTTATCTCTCAATCTAGATCCTATGCCGTGAAGATCGGGCCATCATCTAGACCTCCTCCTTCTTCACCAAGTTGGAGCCTATCATTTAGGCAAGTGTGTTAGTATTTTTGGTATAATATTATATATCATGCCAAAATAACTAAGTTTATTGAGAAAATGATTAATCAAGTTAAAATTTCAAACTTATCAATGATTGGATATTTTCAAAGTTTATCCTCATCTATATCCAAGATGACAAAGTCGACAGGAAGATGAGTTGGCCGACTTTAACCAAAACATCTTCAATTATGCCTCGAGGGTATCACATGTATCTATCAGCCAGCTAAGGTGTCATCCATGTCCGCCTGAGCTTTCCATGCCCACCCCTCAAGAATAGCTTGTTTGGCATAACATTAATACTTGCCCCTTAGTCTACCAAGGCTTTTTCCTCCACTGAGTCACCAATAATGCAATTAATAACAAATCCATTAGGATCCTTAATCTTCTTTGACATTTTTTTTGTAGAATTAATGAATAATTCTCACTCAATGCCATTATTGATGCATCCTCTAGCTTGCACTTGTTTGTGAGCAATTCTTTCATGAACTTTGCATAATTGGGCATCTGGGATAATGCCTTAATAAGGAATAGTCTGATGCAAAGTTGTTTGAACACATCCAAAATCTTTTTGAATTGTGCATCTTCCTTATCTTCCTTCAACCATGCTGGATATGGAATTCGGCATTGATATTTCTGAACTTGTGGATGCTGAATTTCTGCATCCGTTTCCTTATAATTTTCAATTTATGTTTCTTGTTTGGGTTGGGTTTCTTTCATTGGTGTACTCTTCTCGAGTGTTGGGATCTTTACAGCTCTCATCTCTACCTTCCTACCACTCCTTAAGTGATGGCTTTTAACTATTCTCTAGGATTTAGCTTAATGTTGCTTCGGAGGTTATTAGAAGGTTTTTTAGAATTTACCTTGGCCAATTGCCCAACTTGATTTTCAAGGCTTTGATGGAAGTTTGGACATTCCTCAAAGTGGCATGGATAGCATCAATCTTGACATCCATATTCATCATGTACTTGGCAAGTACCTCCTTGGCCAAAAATTTCTTCTTTTGAGGTGGTAGTTGCTAAACTAGAAACCCGAGAGTTTTATTGGCTTTGATGTTGTTGCCTTTGATCCCAAGAAAAGTTTGTTCGGCTTTTCCACCACGGACTGTAAATATTGTTATATGGATTTCTTTTTCCTTGCTGTACACCACTAACATAATCAACATGCTCTGTGGTAGTGGTAGGAGTACTAGAAATTGGACATTGTGAGGTACCATGTTCTTCTCCACAAGTCTCACAAAATGGAACTACCCTAGAACTAGAATAGTTGCCCATAAGGATATCATCAACTTTTGCGGTGAGGGTGGTGTCCGTATCTACTTCATGGACCCATACAACTTTGCATTGCTTGGATCTTGATGACCAATGAGATTCATTGCTAGCTATGTCCTCAAATAATTTCTCTGCCTCATCAAAATATTTGTTACTTAAAGATCCATCGCCTTCAGCATCAATGAGTTGTCGGGTTTGATAATTCAATCCATTGTATAGCATTTATACCCGCATCCAAGATGTGTTTGTGATAAGGAAAATGGCAGAGGAGGTCATTAAACCTCTCATACTTTTTGAAAAGTGTTTCTGACTCTTTTTGCCTAAGAGCTAAAATTTCTTGTCTCAACTTGGTGGACTTACATGTTAGAAAATATTACCCAGAAACTTCTCTACCATGTCATTTCAAGTCCTAATCAAACTTGGGGAAAGCAAGGTGAGCAAACAGTATACCCACTCTCAAACTAAATGGAAACAAATACAACCTGATCCCGTCATCCGACACTCCATTATTCTTGATTATGGAACAAATCTATAGGAATAGTGATAAGTGGTCATTTGGGTCTTCATTAGCCAAACCATCAAACTATGCTGAGTTCTATATCATCCCAATGGCACTGGCCCTAATCTCAAAGTTATTTGCCATCACCACTAGTGCTTGTACATTGAACTCATCTCCGATGAATTACGGCCTTTCATACTTTAATAAGGTCCTTCATGGTTTTGCCATCAATGAGGATTCCCTATTGACAACGCCCTTATGTATGTCCCGCAAGTGCACGGGTTTGTCTAGTAATAAAATCCCAGGTGAGTAGGTATCGTATACACAGGGAGTAGGGAGTAAAAATACTTAAATTGTTTCTTAACCAAGTGAAGATGAATAATGATTGTGTTGATAAGATGTAATGTAAACAAGAATAAAAGAAGTAAGAAAGAAAAGCACAAGTAAATGAGAGATAAGGCAATCGATATAAATGGGGTACTCGGATATTGTTCTGCCTAGAACGATCGTTTCAAGTGCAAAACCGAATATTATGCCTCCTAAATAATGCATTAATGAGTCATGGAAATCCTTCAATACATGGTCCCAAATCTAAGGTCAACCGTAACTAACTCTATACCATGTCCCAGTGGAGAAATAAAAAAATCTCATCACCTCGCACTCGGATAGAATCGCATAGAGTTCTAGGGATTTTAAGTGATAAACCCTCTTCCTAGATATAGACCTAACCCTTTGGTCCAGGTGAGAGGTCCTTAGTCATAATTAAGCCTTAGGTGCTAAAATCACTTCAACGCTTCACTCCGTTGCCTCTGCAACTAAGCCTCAGCGAAAGGTCATCCCTTAGCCCATTCACTCTACTATGACAGCGCAGAACTCAAGGAAATGGAGGTAGGATAAATTACATCAGAAATGAAAGGGGACGCTCCACTACCTATCGACTCACTCTCTCGACCCTTTCCAATCTAGCTTTGTCTAACACTCGCGGTGTGTCACTCACTCACTAAGGTTACCAATATGAACTCTCAACCCTAGAGTCACTCTAAAGGAGGATTCAATCAATCAAGCATTCAAGATTGGAAGTCAAATAAAACATCAATTAATGAAAGCATAATAGAAGGTTTAATGAAACAAATACATCATATGGTTCACAAATCCAAGTACCCACTAGGGGGTTTAGCTCTCTATGGAGCTAGTTACACTCAACAATGAAATTAAATTTAAAAACAAGTAATCCATAGAAAACCCCCTCGTTAGTCATGACAATGGTCTTGTGGAGAAGCCTTGTCTCCCCCAAAGGTCCAATTGTCCGGCCTAGGACACACCTCACCAGATCTGTGCTAACGAAAGCTCTCCTAATAACCTTCTTCCAAGTGGAGCACGATGTTGAAGACGAAAAACCTCTCAAAAAACCCTGCCAATACCTCTCAAAACCCTAGCCGCAGCCCCTCTCAAAGTTAGGAAAGAATGGAGAAAAGAATGCTAAAATCGGGGCTAAATCGCGGCTTAAATAGGGCTCGAATCAGGCATCCACATGCCTTGTAGATTTGCCATACGGGCCTGTGGAATTTCCGCACGGGCATGGATAATTTCCACATGCTCGTGTGGATTCTCTGGAATTCTCTTTTTCGGCCGGCTGTGAACAGTACTTGCTACAATAATTTGCTACAGTGTTTGCTATAGTACCTTGCTACTGTCTGGCCCAAAACACTCCCGAATCCATGTTTTCATTGAGGTAACATCAACGGGCACATGTTTACATCGTAGATCGATTTTCTTTTTTCAATAATTGGCCTTATTGGTGAAGATCTTGCTATTAATGCACAAGCCGGGATACTCGAATGTGACTGCCTTTGTGTCCCTCAAAACCATTATGCCAGCTTGAATACACGGAGGTTGGCACACATTCTCTCATCTTGAACCCGACTTATGTCTTCGCGTTTGACCCTTCTCAAGATTTCCTCCAAATACTGCGTTCATGATCAACATTGGCTTCTTTCTTTAACATTCGGCTTCACAACCCTATATTCATGAAAGTAACACTAATGCACAAGTATTAGTGCTAAAACCTGATAAAAGTAATGCTCATCATAAGGAAAGAACACTTCGCATTCTTCTCACACAAGAACTTATCACCTATCCTTGATCTCAATATTCTGAGTCAATGAACTTTCCAAAGGGAAATAGGTGTAATTAGGATGGTTGTGTGTAGTTATGTTTGTAATTAGTCAAAACTTGCTCCATGTAGGTTACTTATTATGGATATGGTATTGTCAAACCCTATCCTCTAGGTAGGATTATTAAGGTTATTAAGTCCTTTTAAAATAATCACAAATTATGCACTTAGGCAAAACCTACTTTAGGTAGAATGGTGTTGCCTGACTTGTCACATCAAGTGGTTTTATGAAAACCATGGGCTTCCATGGTTTTAGAATAGTCATCTCTCCTTCTATAAAAGGAGAGGCTTTGTAATCATTTGGATCATGAATGAAAAGTAATAGCTTTTGCATAATATTTTTGTGTCTTGTTCTCATCATCTCCTCTCATATGTATTTCTAACCTCTTCCCCAGCTTCCCTTGCTCTACTTCAATAACTCTCACAACCCCGTAGTTGTAAAAGAGCTCCTACACCCTTCCCTTGAATTTGGTTTTTTTTTACCATCCAATGTGACTTGATTTATTTTCTCCTTTTTTTTTTATCCTATGAGGCTTGATGTTATAGAGGGAGGAAGGTATGAGCAATCCAAATTTTTTCAAAGGTCTTCAATCTATTTGAGGTTAGTTCCTTTTTCCTAATCTCTTTCATGAAGTTCCCTTTATTTATTAAGATAGCCATCTTTTGTTCATTGCTTTTCTATTCAATGAATTTGTTTTTTTTACCATCCAATGTGACTTGATTTTTTTTCTCCTATTTTCATCCATGATGCTTGATGTAATGCATAATAAAACACTTTTTCTTATGCAAGCTATAGTGTTCTTTTAACCTCATTACATAACTTTTTAATCCCAATTTTTATGCAAACAATAGATTTTTTTTTGGCCATATTTATATAACTACTTTTGTTTTTTATCGCAAAGCCTTTAAATCCATCATGAATCTTGTTCTTTTCATAGGTTGTCCTTCCTAATATAGATATTTCATGTGTCCTTAGGAAAACACAAGGAGGAAGTATATGCTTTTAATATCATGATACATGATTCCATAGTTATGATTAAACCTTGCATTGTGACAATTTTTTTTATTTATTTTACTTTATTTTTCTTTTGTTTGTTTTTTGTGTATTTTTTTTATTTTTGTTTTTGTTTTAGTTTTTGCAAGAGTCCTTAGGAATATACTTATTGCCTTATATATTTGTATCATTATCTACTATTTGTAGCCTTTCTGATGGCCCCCCATTACAAAGCATAAAATAGTAGAATCTCTTTATGGGCCATATGATGATCATGGTAAACCTCCATATATGCTAGCCTTTCCTTGACACCACCTTATTAATTCAGAAATGACCATTCCATATCAAGGGATTGACTTTAATGAGTGGATCACTATATGTAGAGAACCTCATGACATTGGCAAGCTTACATTAACTGGCTTTGAGAGGAGGGGAAGCAATGAAGTAATGTTGTTGAATTCATGTGTAATACCCAGTTTTCCTTTGTTTTTATTACTTTTATTATATTATTTTAATTGTGTTATTCATGGTAGATTGCATGGACTGTAGATTCAATTAACCCAATATTATAGCAACTGAGAAAACCCTTAGTTTATTTGGAGAGAAAGACATTTATCACTTTAGATTGAAAATTTTTCAAGGTATAGGCCATTAGTGAAATTTTCAAGGACTATTTTGTGAGGATTTCTTTTATTAGTGGCAGGAAGGTAATTTTACCCCCAAAAATTGGGCAGCCATGAGACTGGCTTCTCAATCAATAATTGAGCTTTGAAACCAATAAAAGCTAAGGTATTGGAGGAGAAAAAAAAGAGAGAAAGGAAGGAAGGAAAGAAGGAAGGAAGAAGAAGAAGAAGAAGAAGAAGAAGAAGAAATAAAGAAATAAAGAAAGAAAGAAAGAAAGAGGGACTTGGAGATAGTTGGAGCGTGGAGTTTGTTGGAGAGACTTCTAGCCAGTAATATCCAAACTTGGATGGTATCTAATTTTTGGTTATGTTTAATGGATTTTAAAGTCTTGAACATTCTTGGCAAGGAAGAAAAATGCATGTATGTAAGAAGAGAATAGAGTGTTGAAGATGGATCTATGTATTGTTAATTGTAGGGAATGTAAAAATTGAGGACTTATACATAGGTGGGGTAATTATAGTTAATGTGGGTGACTAGTGTATTTGAACCCATTTAGGAGATGTAGAGAAAACTTAATGGGGAATACTGGTTGATACCTCCAATAGAACTGAGATGTCATGATTCACGAATGTGTGTAATCTCAGTGGCCAACACCAAGGGTACCACCCCTGGTGGGCTCAGACTTAGCCACGACCATGCTAGTTTCAGGCTAAATCTTTGGCAAACCTTCATAATTGGTTTATGATTTTTGTTATTGTCCCTATTTTTCATCAATACTTTGGATTTTAAAAATATGGTTTCTAAAATCTCTGTTTATCTATAATTATTTATTTTGCTTCTTACCTATCCACTCACTGGGTAACTTTGTTACTCATAATATCTCCCTTATACTTTTTTTTGGCTTTCTGACTTAGCTAATTGTGTTATTGTGCTCAATTATTTAACATCTTGGTTCACCAACTTTTATAGAGTCCAATATAGCGGTCAACAGCTTTCCTTGTGAAATCCAACCCACTGGTCTTGAGACTCACTCAAATGAGTGGAAAACTCTTAAAGACCACAATATTCATTGTGTGTCAAAGAGGTCTTAGTCTGTTTTGCAAAGCCTTCTAGTTCCTCTTGAGATCCACATGAGTCAATAGAGGTCTTTCTTTGAAAAACATTGAGTGATACTCACACTCCCTATGCTAAGAAAAGAAGCAAAAAAAAAAAAAAAATTAGTTCTCTAAATAAAATTAAAAAAAGGGGAAAAAATGAGCCCTTAACTAAAGAGGAAAATTACTCTAAGTGAAGATAAAAAACCTCTGAAAAAAATTAAATGAACTGATAAAAAAAAGATGATACCGAAGAAGTTCTACTTAAGGAACATGAAGTTACTCTTAGAGTCACAAGCTTTTGTGTTTGATAGACTTGGATTACCAAAAAAATAAGCATAAAAGAAGCTAAAGTGGGCACAAGTAACCACACCCTCATTTTCTTGCTCAAAGTTATAATGGAGATGAAATGAAGATGAAGAGATGGAGGACCTCTAGGTACATACCATATGGGTTATTACTGAAAGGTCTAGACATCTAGCTAAGCTAGACTATCCTTTCACTAGAATGAGAAAGAAGATGATGATTTGTATGAGTGTCATCCCAGAAGAAGATATCGATCAAAAAAATACAAGAAAGAGGAAAGGCCTTGTCCCAAACAAGATTCCAAACTTCTCCTAATAGGGATAATGGCTCAAATGATGACAACCTTATCTTTACATCTAATAAAGATACTTGTTTGCAAAAGTTAAAAAACAGTTAATTTAATGTAACAAAGAGCATATATCTATGACTGACATTGTTGTGTCCTTGACTAATGTGATCTCTCATTTAAGTGGTCAAGTCCAAAACTTGTTTCAAGAAAACTCAAGAAATTTTCATAGCAAATCCCACTAGTCTGAGTTATCCAAGAAGAAGGGGTGATATAGATGAAGCCCTTGGACTGCATGAACAAGATGGGACACCAACAGTTCTTGAGCCAGTATTAACTCAGCATGTGATCCAAAAGATGGTGGTTGCTGAGTTAAAGAAAGCTAAATGAGGCACATCGAAGAGTAATAGCAATAAACCATACAAGAGCTTTCATGATCAAATTGCTTACCTTAAGGGATAATAGTTCAATGTCTTACTAAATCCATATCAATACTTGGCTCATTTTGTAACAGCTTATGAGACCTGAATAATAATCCATCCTAACTATTAAGATAATTTGCTGCTAGCCTAATTAGATTAGCATTTGAATGGTATGCAAATTTACAATATGAATCTTTCCAAACATGACAGCAAATGAAAGATGTTGTCAAGGTCCGATCTGGTGGCATGACTGATAAAATTACTATAGTGGATATGGCCAACACAAGGCAAAACAAAGATGAGAAGGTTATTGACTACATGGTGAGGTGGCGTAACTTGAGCATCAAATGTGAGCAACCTCTTGATTAAGTGCTAGTGGTGGGATTGTGAGTGTTGAGCATTGTCAACTAGATGGCATCATTTCTAAGCTCATCTGACATCCATACCTTCCAAGACTTGATCTCTCAAGTAAAGAAAGTGGAAAAACTAGTCTAAAGATGGTGTCTATGATATAGGTCAATAGAGAGATAAGGAAAAGCCAAAGAAGCCAGAAGGTGTTAAACATGATGCCTTTACAACTAATAAAGTAAAAGGGAAGATAGAACCACTAAACTATAACAAACCAAAGCCACCTGTACTTGGGGTGGAAATGAACTAATTCAGCCTTCAAGCTCTCTTCAAGAAAGGATGAGCAAATAGTTTTTTATCAAAAGGGACAAAGTGATGAAGATATTTAAAGATGTACTGAAGTTGGGTCTACAACTATTAGAGAGTAAGAGGTCAAAGGATGTAGACAAAAAAAATCACCCAAACTTCTGTCCATACTATGTAATATTGGGTTATTTAATCTAGAATTTCTATGTGTTCAAAGATTGGATTGAGTGGTAATATCAAGAAGGAAAAATCACTATATCCAAGAGTGTGTTGTTTGATCAGCCAGCAGAGAATACAAATTATGTATCAGTCACACCACAAGAAGAAACGTTATGAGAGTAAGATGCAGATGGCACATCAAACGATATGCAAGTTGTAGAAGGTTCTCAAGCTTCCTAGGAGCCTGTTTCTCTCAAAATCCAAAAGCACTTATGGGAATTTTTAATCTGAAAGAAGTAAAACAAAATTTTGAACAGATTAGGAGAGCTCAAGATCTTGATGGGGAACCTAAGAAGAAAGTTAAGAAAAACAAGAAGATTAAGAACAAGAGGAGGAAACAAAAGCAGATGAATCCCATTGAGTTCCATTGTAAGAATCCAATCATTGAAGAATATATTAACTTATTGGAAGATTACCAACAGAAGGAGAGTCTTGATTACGCTTGGTGATTACTTCCCTAATGAAGTTAAATAGATACTTGCAGCATTAGATGTGTTTCAAGATGAGGAGCCCATAATCAAGACATGTAGAGTCATCTCCATCAATGAAGATGATATGCAAGGGGCAATGATGAAGATGATTCAGTAACTGAGTAGCTCCATGATAGATGTGGGTGACCTTATATTAGTAAGAAGTAAAGGGAAAGATAGGTGATAAGCCCTTTGCATAACCACAAGTACATGGGTCATAAAAGTAATAAAGTGTACCTGAACAGGTCAGGTAGTCGAATCCTTAGGGACTGTTATGGCTCTTAATATTTGCTCAATTTCTAATATCTAGTTGGCTCAATAAATTAGTTGAAGTATAATTTAAAGTAATTAAAGAAATATGGAAAGAGAAAGAAAAGAGATACAGGGTTTGGGTAAAAAAGACAGTAGTAGAAAAGACAGTGCCCTAAATTAATCCCCTCGACAAATGTATTGACTAGGTAATGATTAAATGTAAATCTCCATAGAACATGGTGACCAACTATAGAGGGTTTGATAACATACAACCTTACTGAATGCTTGGAGTAGGCTCAACCCCTTCCCTAATGTGTGCCCTAGCTAAATAGGGCATCAATCACCATTTAGACAGCAGATAAGAAACTAAGATTAACATGCTTCTTGACTATAAGTGCAACTACGGGGAACATGCACAACAAATTAATGCTCAGACAGCTAGCGACAATTCCCACATTGAGTTTTGTAACTTACAAACATCAAGGCAATCAACACAAAGATGGACAACTAAGATAAACAAAAGATAGACCACAAGGAAACTCAATAATCAAAGCAACTAAGTCAATGCATCACAAGTCAAGGTTTATAATCTGGGCTACCAAATGACAGTTAGCTCCTCATAGTTCTACAATACATAAAAAAAATAAGAAGAGAAAGAAATGCTATCCATAATACTCCCTTCTTGCTTCACAATCCATATCATAGAGCAATCAATGATGATCTTGCCATATTCCACCATTCTTACAATGATCTCTCCACTCAGATCTGGCCCTGAATGGTACCAAGCTCTGCCCTAGCCCTTGTCTCCAGAAAAAGGAAAAAGATCCCTTCAAAACCCAACTTTAAGGGCTTAAAACACCATTTTTGATACAAGCATAACCATGCACTTAACCGTGCTTTCCTAGGGTATCTTGGAGCTTGTTCTTAGAGTGATTATTTCCCAACCTGAAAAGTGCATAGGCGTAAGCACTCCCGTACTTATTGTCTGTGCTTTAAGAGCACGCTAGTAGTAGAAGCCTTGGAACCATGCTCTTTTCTTTATGAAAATCCCAGTAAAGTGCATGGCTATAAGCATGCTTTTGTTTACTAACTGTGTTCCCAAAACACGATGGTGCTAGGGGCAGTGACACCGCGCTCTTTAGTTTGCTTACGTTCCAACTCCATTTCATGCCATAATTCATCTCTATTCATTCCTTTTTCAATCCAAGACCTTCTTATCTATATCATTTAACAAATATACCCCAAGTAACATCAATTTATAGTAAAAGAGTGCAAAAAGGACAAGTGAATCATGTGATAGGGTATATAAAATAACTATATAGAATGCACTCATCAATAGGATTTCAAAAAAGGGTTACGAGATTATTAGAAATTCCAACATAATCATCTGAGATAATTCAACATTATCCAAAGGAGAAGACAAGAAGGGTACCTAAATATAAAATACCTAGAAAAGTGACGCCACATTAGGAGATTCTTGGTTGATGAGTTCCGTAAGCGCATGTGTCATCAAGTAATAAATCTCTCATGCAAGGACAAGAGGGTCATATTCCCTTGGGTCCAAGGGCACTAATTAGTCTACCAAAGATAAGTTTAAAACAAAATAAGAAAAATAACCAAAGAAATAACTATAAAAAAATGGAACACACCACCTAGGCACATTGAGGAAGTGATTAACAATGATAGAGCGAGGTCCCCTGGCGAGAATCCCCTTGCAACTACTAAAGCTAGAAGGATGTTAGGATTACAAAGGCAATGGTGGTTGATGTGTTCTCCGCAAGTATATGGGTCACACACAAGTAATACAGGGACTAGACTCAAAGTACTGACTTGTCACTGATCTCAAGTTAACTTTAAGTGGAAGTTTAGATTGAAGACAAGAAATAAAGTTATAAAAGAAGAAGGAAAAGAACAGGTGAAGATATCAGGCAGTTTGGATATAGTGTCAACAATAAGAGAACAATACCCCAGGATGATTCAAAATGCTCACTCACTCTTATGGTTTACCAGGTACATTCTATGGTTCTAGTGTGTGCTCAAAAGTAATGTTGCAACTATGGTTCTCAACTACATCGAATTTTGTGAAGATAACTATGGTTTCACCCATTGAGTTTTACCTAAGCAACTATGTAGATCAAACATATCAAGTTTTGCAAACACAAGATTTAACACAAGAATGAAAAGAACTCTGTAAATCAATAAATGCAAGTGTTCAAAGCATACAAGGTGCCATAGTTCACATCCCGGGGAACCATGGCGAGTGAGCCCCTCATGGATGGGTACAACATGGAGAAAACAACAATAGATCTAAAGAAAGAAGACATGACTCCCTTCTCTTGAAGATTCGCCTCCAAAGTTGAGCTCCATATGCTAGCCCCACTTCCCTAGTGCCACCAACTTGTCCGTAGTTTCCATAGAAGTTGTGGTGAAGCTTGATCTTCGCTTTCATCAATGTCCTCCTGGTGGAGAAGAAGATCCCCAAACAAAGATAAAAGTGAAACCCTAGTAACTGGAATTTAAAAATAGATCTCGGGCTCGACATAGTCAAAACATGATCGTGCTTAGACCGTGTCATATCGAGGAAATTCTGAGTGAAATGGTCAAGTGCTCACTTAGGAGATTCAGTAGGAGGGATACGATCATGTTCCGACCGTGCTGTGGCAGATCATGATTGTGTTAGGAGCACCAAGCGCATGTCTCTCCTGCCTGAATAAAACTGTCTTCAAACTAGGACTTTATGTAGGAAGGACATGATCATGTCGGGACTGTGTTGAGTTTGTTAGCACCCTCCTACATGGATTTTCACTGAACCACACTCTAGACTAGGATAATTAGTGGGACGACATGATCATGCTCCACCCGTGTCCAGCTTGAGTACTGAGCACTTAAAAAGTATTTTACTTGTTTTTTTCCTGATGTCACTGGAAGTTGCGTCGAGCCCCTAATTCCTACACAAACAACAAAAAATAGCCTGAAAAGCACCGCCCTTACACAAAAGTATGCTTGAGAACTAATAAAATGATGGGTTTAGGGTAGTAAAATATGTATATAAAATGCACTTATCAAATACCCCCATACTTGGATTGTTGCTTGTCCTCAAGCAATCACAAAATACTCAACAGAAGAAAAGATGAGTGCATTACTTCTGATATCAAGAAATTGGTATAATGTTAAACTAAGAGGGAACTATGAGAGTTGTTATGAGTGTGAATGTTCAACAATAACTACACTCTTACTTCGGAGACCTTGTGTGTGTGTGTTTAAAACCCTGAATTTTGTTCCCTACAGTCACAAGGAGTCAAACTAACACACTAAATTTAATGGGTAGTAGCTTCATACACCCTAGAGGCAGCCTTTTCCCTTGGTAGGTCATCAAATGTACACTTGTAATACCCAAAATTTGACTACTCAAGAGTGGCTTTCACTCATCTAAAATGATATCAATTTCTACCATCTTTTCACAAAACAAAACTTCACAAATTAACTGGTAGGGCATTCCTATAAAAGAATCTAACTTTCCAGTTTTTTTTAACACAATTATCGTCCTTGACATGTAGCTCCACAATTAGGGTTAGATGATCATACTTTTAGGTCAAGGAAGTAAAAGTGAGTCATAACTTTACTTAAATGGTTACTAACACACCCATGTCACCCCTAAGTTTAAAGATCACCAAAAATTAATCATAGATCGTCATTATCAAGGCACTCATCAATCACAAGCATGCAGCCCTCCCCCACACTTAAAAATTACATTGTCTTCAATGTAAATATGTATGGTATGCAATGCAACATGAAGAAAAACAATTAAGGGAGAGGGTCAAGCAATTGCCCTAAATATAGAGAGTGATGGTGCCGCTCTCGATATGTGTGCTATCCCCCAAATTCAAACACAGAGAGTGATGTTGCAGCTCTCAACGTGTTGCTAACTCCAAGCATCCACGCAATCCCTGAGATACACGAAGGTACATAAGTGAAGCTCACAGAAGTAAAATAGATAAGCAAGCCAAAATATGATAGATGTAAAAATAAACAATCTAAAATGTCAGTACAGCAAGGGACTCCCCTTGCTGACTGAACTTCAAAATAGAGAAGGAAAATAAAAATAAATCACTAAGATGAGGGAGTAAGGAGCTGTGATCGCTAGAATCATGATGTGCCCTCGGGTGAAGAATCATCGACAGGTAGGGCAGAAAATGACATACAATGGTCTACGAGATGCTATAGGTTCCGTCCGAGCCAACAAATGCTAGGGTGCCCTGTTAATGAAGAGTGGTCGACTACAGGGGAAATAACAGTACTCATGGAGTGTTGTGGCAGAATCAGCCCATCATGCACAAGCTATGGAGAGAAATAGGGTTGTACGTCCTAATATTGGGGAGATGGTCCATATCCCTAAGAAGGCCAATCCATTTGATGAGTCGGGTGATATATGGTCCCATGAAAATTGTGTGCCCCCTGGTGTCAGTCGCTTGAAGATGGAACAAGTTGGCGATGACATATCCTAAATGTTACAAGGTCTGATCGACCATACTCAGCAAGTACTTAAACTCAGTTATGGTGATGTTGCTAGTGCAATGATTATGCCCGGTAATAATGCCACTGAGCAAGGCGTGGACGACTCTGAGTGCAAGAGACCTAAGGGTTGCAGATTTGGTGGTGCTCGTCTTGAACGGGCATCCATAATCACTCAGTCTCCTCTGGCGGTTGAATTGCGATTCCCCTAGGGGTGGTGAGAAAATGAGATTATGATATTCATCAGTCATTGTGTACTCTTGTGTATAAATCCTCATGAAAGAAGCCAATTCAATATAGCTAAGATGATATTCCTGTCCTCTGAATTGGAAGCGAACGGTATGAGGATCATCCCAAACATAGCAGCCTAAGCGCCGTTCGAAATAGGTAAGGAACTTAACTGTGAGATCGCGATAGGCCGGCTCATCTATGGATAACAGCATATGCCAAGCATCGATATCCAGTAATTGCTCGACCTTTGCTTTTATCCCTATCATTTGCAATGCTTCCCAATCAATAGTGCGTAGGGTGCCAAACATACGTGTGGACAGAAGAGTATAACGCTCCTGGTGTGGACGAGTATAGAATGTGGGTCTGTAGTCCGCTCCAGTGTATGAGTCCGCTATCCTAGGCCTCCTATAAGGCCAAACAACAATATGCTTCCTTGGCATTGTTTGCAAGAAGTAAGTGAAGGAACTCAGTTCAAAATATGAAAAATCAGGCCTGACACGATCGTGTTTGGATTGCTGGCTAGAACGTGGTAGAAAGCATGCCAGATGGTAACACGATCATGTCAGAAGGAAGAACATGATCATGTTAGTGATGATCATCATCCCCAAAAGACTACGTCACTAATCACAACCGACGATTCAAAGATTCGTGTAGACCTGAAGCACTATATGGTCATGATTGAACCCTAAATGCTATGAATCAAGAGTTTTAACTTTGAAGTTTTGAAATACTTAATGAAAATGACAACCACTTACTGGATCTGGGAAAAGAAGAGGTAGAAAACACGAAGAAAAACCTTGATGAAAACTGGCATGGAAGATGAGATCACACCAAGCATTATAGACCGAAAGAGGAGAGGGAGAGTTGAACGTTTTGAGTGAAGAGGCGCAACGAAGGGGCGCGACTGGCGGGAGTTAGGGTTAAGAATGAAACGATGGAAACCGAACGGTCATGCCCGAACACGCATGAGACATGTGCGTTCTCGATTGCATAGGCTAGGGTAGAGAGGGCTAGGGTAAACACGATCGTGACCCCAAGTGTGTCTGTTCCACTAAAAATTTCAGAAGAATGCTGGAAATTCAATAAGGAAGATACGATCGTGCAAAGTGAATGAAAAATGTGCCGCTCTCCTAACATGCTCGTGCTCTGCTCGTGTTCATCCTAGAATGTTTTAGAAAATTCAAACCAAAGAAATTCAGTGGCACAAACAAGGGCGTGTTCTGCCCGTGTCATGCTTGAAAATTTCTAGGATAATGGTTTTTCTTCTCTCGACGACAAATATGGTAGATGGTATGAAGCAAAACAATGCTGACATGAGAACTGAACATAGAAATCCAGAGAAAATCATGAGAGAATGTGGATGAAGCACACCACAGCAACCAATGATCCAAAAACAAGATAAAAAGACAAACAAGAGGAAAAGAAAAACTCAATCAACCAAAACTATAAATGACTTTGGTTACCTCCCAAGAAGCGCTTTTTTAATGTCACTAACTTGATGAACCTATTTTGCGCTTAAGGAGGTTCGTGAAATCGAGACCTCTCTTGCCCACCTATGACACAATTGCAAGAATATGCTAACAACTTGTTTATTAAATTGATCTCACCAAATGTCCAAGCAGTGGAATGGTTAGCATTGTTTGGTATTGGTAGTGAGATGGGTGGCTTCTTCTTCCTTTAGATCACTTTCTTCGACCACTTCTTTGCTCTAGAGATCTATTTACTTGGTGGTTAAGGTAGTTCCATGCCCTTGGTCTCCACCAAGTCCAAAAAATGAGTCCCTTCTATTACCCCCTCAAGTCCCTCATTGCTCATGGGAGTGTCTTCCAACAGTTCCACAAGTTCATCCTTCATAAATGTGTCATGTACAAATTCAGAGACAAACTCATCAACAACATCAACATAATAACATGTATCATCAAAATCCATAGTATGTCTAATGGAGTCACAAAGTTTGAAAGTGGTTTCTTCATCACCAACTTGAAGTGTCATTTGGCCATCCTTAACATCAATGAGAGCCTTGGAAGTTGCTAAGAATGGCCTTTCCAATATTAAAGGCACTTCAACATTGTCATCAACATCTAAAATGACCAAATCCACCAGGAAGATGAACTTATCCAATTTATCCAGAATGTCTTCGATTATGCCCTCGGTTGTCTGCTAGACCTGTCCACTAATTGGAAAGTCATGATGGTGGGTTTCGGCTCTCCAAGCCCTAGTTTTTGAAAAATTTTGTAGGGCATGAGATTAATACTTTACCCTAGGTTGGCAAGAGCTTTCTTATCAACTAAACCCCTGATTGTGCAAGGGACAATGAATCCCCCGAGATCTTTCTCCTTCTTGGGGAGTTCATTGCATATTAAAGCCGAACATTCCTCACCGAGTGTCATAGAAGACATTTCTCCCAATTTCCTCTTATTAGTGAGTAGTTCCTTCAAGAATTTGGCATACCTCGGTATCTGAGCAAGGCCTTCTACAAACGGGACGTTGATATGCAATGTTTTAAATGTGTCGAGGAATTTTTTGTACTACTCTTCTTGTTGGTCTTTCCTTGCCTTAACAGGGTATGGAAGCCTTGGTTGACACTCTGGTGTTGACTTTATGTCCTTACCCTGTTCCTCTACTTTCTCTTTCGTAATGGCTAGGGTGTCAATGTCGGTGCTCACAGTAGGTTCAACAACTTCTAGTTCAGGCTCCTTCTCGACAGAATTTAGGAGCTGCTTCCTATTTCTCAAAGTCACACCCGTTAGGGATTCTTTTGGGTTCACTACGGTGTTGCTCGGGAGGGTCCCTGGTAGCTTTTCCTCTAGCATTTTAGACATTTAAGCTATTTGGTGCTCCAAGTTCCTCACAGTAGCATTAGTGTTCTTGATCATCTCCTCATGACCTGCAAAACAAGTTTCTATACTCTTGATGAACTGAGCCATCAAACTAGTGAGCTCATTGGAGGGTTCTGAGAATGATGAGGACGAAAATTGTTGTGCATTCTGAGGTGGAGGTTTGTACTATTACTGCTGTACCATCTGTCCCTATCCTAACTGGCTCCAAGAAAAATTTGGATGATTCATCCATCCAGCATTATATGTGCTGCTATATGGGTTGTTCTGCTAGTGACAATTCTGAGCTAGGAAATCCACTTGTTCAATATGTTCTGCACCCGTATCCATAGAGGAGGGATAGCTTGGTTCACATAAAGGACAGAATTATCATAAGTAGGTCCTGAAATTGAGGAAGGTGATTGGATGGCATCTAACCTTTTAGTGATTGTTTTAACCTGTGCTACAAGAGTAGTGATGACATCCAATTGATAAATACTGGCGGTCTTTGCCAGTTTGTTCTTCTTAGAACTCAATTAATACCCATTGTTTACCATCTCTTCAATCAGGCTATGTGCTCAACTTGGCTACTTGTTACACAATGAACCTCCCGCAGCCGCATCAAGCATCTGCTTGGTGGAGGTATTCAGTCCATTGTAAAAAATTTGGATTTGCATCCATTCAACAATTCCATGTTGTGGACATTTTCTCAACATTTCCATGTACCTTTCCCATGTAATGTACAAGGACTCAGACTCTAATTGGCAAAAAGAGGAGATGTTGCTCCTCAGTTTGGTAATCTTAGCAGGAGGGAAGTATCGGGCAACAAATGTCTCAGAAACCTGCTTCCATGATGTGAAAGACCCAAGGGGCAAAGAACTTAGCCACTGCTTGGCCCTTCCTCGCAATGTGAATGGAAAGAGTCTCAGACAAAGAGCTTCCTCAAAATCATTGCCCGCCTTATATATGTCACAGATTTCTAAGAAGTTTTTGAGATGCTCATAAGGATCTTTGTCCTAAAATCCATTGAAATGACACGTCTGTTGCACCAATTGGATAAAATTTGCCTTTAATTCATAATTATTTGATGTAATAGGAGGACGAACGATGCTCAACCTAACTCCCTCAAGGTTTGGCCATGCAAAATCTGAGATGCTTTGTTCCTGGTTTTAGGCCATTTCTTCTTCCTAACCTACTTCCACACTAATCTTAACAGACCCTATCTCACTCAAATTAATCTGGCTGATTCTACTTCTGAAGTTCCCCTCAACTTCTGGATTAGGTCTTGCTAATGAAGAAGAAGTGCTTCTATGGGTCATACAAATGTACCTACGTGCACAAGATAAAAAAAATGTAAGCTCAAAAGAATAAGAAGAATGAAGAAAGCAATTCACAAGTATAAACAAACTAGAACACCAGAATCTAAGCTTTCCAAAACGTTGCCAGTCCCTCAGCAACGGTGCCAGAAACTTGATGTGTTCTCTACAAGTATACGGGTCACACACAAGTAATACAGTGGTACCCTGTGAAGGGTAGGGTTGTCGAACCATATGGACTAGACTCAAAGTACTGACTTGTCACTGATCTCTAGTTAACTTTAAGTCAAAGTTTAGATTAAAGACAAGAAATAAAGTTATAAAAGAAGAAGGAAAAGAACAGGTGAAGATATCAAGTAGTTTGTATAAAGTGTCAACAACAAGAGAACAATACCCCGGGATGATTTGAAATGCTCACTCACTCTTATGGTTTACCAGGTACATTCTATGGTTCAAGTGGGTGCTCAAAAGCAGTGTTGCAACTATGGTTCTCAACTACGTCAAATTTTGTGAAGATAACTATGGTTTCGCCCATTGAGTTTTACCTAAGCAACTGCATAGATCAAACATATCAAGTTTTGCAAACACAAGATTTAACACAAAAATTAAAAAACTCCGTAAATCAATAAATACAAGTGTTCAAAGCATACAAGGTGCCATAGTTCACATCCCAGAGACTTGTGGCCAGTTAGCCCCTCATGGATGTGTACAACATGGAGAAAACAACAATAGATCTAAAGAAAGAAGACATGACTCCCTTCTCTTGAAGATTCGCCTCCAAAGTTGAGCTCCATATGCTAGCCCCACTTCCCTAGTGCCACTAACTCGTCCGTAGTTGCCTTAGAAGTTGTGGTGAAGCTTGACCTTCGCTTTCATCAATGTCCTCCTGGTGGAGAAAAAGATCCCCAAACAAAGATAAAAGTGAAACCCTAGTAACTGGAGTTTAAAAATAGATCTCGAGCTCGACACAGTCAAAACATGATCGTGCTTAGACCGTGTCATGTCGAGGAAATTCTGAGTGAAATGGTCAAGTGCTCACTTAGGAGATTCAGTAGGAGGGATACGATCATGTTCCGACCGTGCCGTGGCAGATCATGATTGTGTTAAGAGCACCAAGCGCATGTCTCTCCTGCCTGAATAAAACTGTCTTCAAACTAGGACTTTCAGTAGGAAGGACATGATCATATCGGGACCGTGTTGAGTTTGTTAGCACCCTCCTACATGGATTTTCACTGAACCACACTCTAGGCTAGGATAATTAGTGGGACGGCATGATCATGCTCCACCCATTTCCAGCTTGAGTACTGAGCACTTAAAAAGTATTTTACTTGTTTTCTTCCTGATTTCACTGCAAGTTGCATCGAGCCCCTAATTCCTACACAAACAGCAAAAAACAGCCTGAAAAGCACCGCATTTACACAAAAGTATGCTTGAGTACTAATAAAATGATGGGTTTAGGGTAGGAAAATATGTATATAAAATGCACTCATTAAAGTAGGTCAACTCCGATGGTCACGGTGCTAAACCTCTAATCCCATACAAGTATTGGCTCAGAATCTCTTCCGAAAAATCCTCCTATAATTACATTACGCCTAGGGAAATCTCTAATTAGGGTCAAACACAATATCTAGGTTCATCCCTAATGGTCAGAAGGGTATGAAATACACGATGATCACAATGTCTTCGTACATGAATCCTTTTCAAGCTAAGTGATTCTAATAAAAGGCCGATGGTCCGGTAACTAAGTACAATCTAGAAATTAAAATATAGAGTTCTCATGCAATCCAACACATCAACGAACACAAAGCTTGGACCACAAACCAAACCAAATGCACGAGAAGTAGAGCACAATGTCCATACAAGCAAGTTCATCCCAAGGTTCACCGGATGCCCGGTAACCTTAGTAGTCTAGTTCCACATCATAAAGGAAGAAAGCTTAGAATATAGGTAAATCATGAAGAATCACATAATCAAACTCCCTTAGATGTAGACTAGAGATGGTAACCTAGCAGATTAATGTTGATGAACTTCTAGATGCTCTCTCTTGAGTTTGAACTTCTTCTCCCTTCGATTGGCCAAAGACTCCCCTCAATGATGTATTAGAATGTAACATAAAGACTTCTCAGATGACCATACGAATGGCCATGCTAGCGCATTGCTGCCCGCATAGGCCTCGGGATTTCTGCCAGATAATCGGTCAAAAGTGCTACAGAACCAGCTATAGTAACACAGCTGTAACACTCTGCTATAGTACTCTTGGTACATTGATCTTTGCTACAGTACTAGTGCAAGAATTTCTAGCTGGTCTTACAGGGCACAAGGTTTCCCACAAGGAGAACCCGAGGCTTCACAAATTCTTCACTCCTCTGAGCTACAGTGCCTAGAACCCTAAAACATCGTTTTTGGTGTAGATTTCTTTCCGAATGCATTCTTTGGCTCATCTAGGCTTTTTCTAGGCCTGTAAAACAAAAAGAACCAATTAAACCACACATAGGGCATTGATGCATCAAAATATACATGAATAGTATAAAATATATAAGTATAAAATACATACATTTAGGTATATATCATTGGTGTTTGTGATTACAAAGCTTTGGCATAATTGCTCTCACATAAGGTGATTTTTTATCTTTCAAATAGACCCACTCAAGTACTTGATAACCAAACCATTGTTCACAAGAATATTAGCAAAATGGGCATTGATCTACATGGAGTTTGACATAACTTACACTACACAAAAATGATAATCAAAGGATAAGCACTGGAAAATTTTTACACTATAAATCCTTTGCCCGAAGACTCTCCATTGAGATATGATTTTCTTGATGAGGATAGTTTGGCAATAGAAAAGGAAAAACAATGTTAGAAGATGTTCTTCGATGAAGCTTCTTCTATCCAACCAGTTGTTAGACCCAAGATTCCTTAAGTCAGAATTGGTATTAGACTTGTCTTCATTTCCCCTAAGGTACCATTTTTTCCTTATTGAAGAAATGTACTAATTAGGACGTAGAGTCTAAAGTTCTTATTTTTAGATTTGAGCTAGCAATCAAGATGGTGATTTAAATTTTGCACATTTATGGTGATTCTAAGCTCATCATAAATCAAGTTGAAGGAAGTTTCAAAACTTACAAGCAAGAACTTCTTCAGTATCATCAGAGAGTTGGAGAACTATTGAAGCAAATTCCTAATGTTAAGTGGGAAAAAGTTTCATGATCGGTCAATAGAAAGGAAAATAACTTAGCTAGACTTGCAAAAGAGTAGCTGATCTAAATCAAGAGAAAATCTAAGTCAATATTTAAAATAGGAGAGTCTTAAGCTCATGCCTTATTGAAAAGTTAGAGAACAAACACCTCAAAGGGGAAGAAGTTCTAACAATGGCTAAAGATTATTAGGGGGAGCCTTTTATTAAATATTTCAAGTAAGGCAAACTTTCAAAGGAAAAAGTCTTCAACAGTGTAGTTAAATAAGAAAGCAGTAAGGTTCATCTTTGTTAATGACATCCTATATCTAAGACCATATAATCAACTATTGTTAAGGTGCCTCTAGAAGGAGGAGTCCAAAGAAGTTGTACATGAAGTCCATTCTTGTATTTGTGGTGCTCACAAGTCAGGACCCAAGATTCGGTTGAAGATTAAGCATATCAGATACTATTGGTTGAGCTTGATTAATGATTGTATGGAGTATGTAAGAAGATGTAAGTAACATCAAGCTCATGGGAATTCTATCCACCAACATCCAAACCATTAACAATATACAATCTCCTCATGGCCTTTTAAGATGTGGGAAATTAATGTTATAGGTCTAATTGAACCTCCATCATCGTGAGAGCATCATTTCATATTAGCAAAGAAGTAAACACAGAGAATGCTATTAATTTTTTTAAAGACCATGTGCTATATAAGTTTGGTGCACCTTAAAGGATCATTTCTCATATTGGGCTAGTGGTTCAGAAGTTTCATAGTTGGAAAGTTTGATTAGCATCACAAAATAAATTGGTGGTACTCCTCTATTTATAATGTCAGAGCTAATAGTTTTGCAAAAGCCTTCAACAAAACTTTATTCAAGTTGCTAAAGAAAAGTAGTTTCAAAAAGTGAAAGGGATTGACATGAAAAGCTCCCTCAAGTCTTTTGGGCATACCTCAAAACTTATTGAACACCAACTTACTCAATACCATACTCATTGGTTTTTGGTATGGAAGTTGTTCTATTATTTGAAGTCCAGATCCCATCTTTGAGAATTACCTTACAAAACAAGGTCACCAATGAAGATAGAGTTCATTTATGTTTGGATAAACCTGACTCCTTAAATAAAAGAAGTCTAGAGGCTCTACAAAACCTTGAAGTCCACAAAGCACAAATGGCACGAGCTTACAACAAAATAGCTTACACTTGAACTCTTAACGAGATGAGTTGTTTTTGTTCTTCTTCATGAGCTTTTAACTCTTGTAACTTCTCCCTTATGAACATGAGCTTCATATTGGCTTCATCCACATGTTGACATATTATCATGAGGAAGAACTTTGTTTCCTTCATATTCTCTATATTCTTCATCAACTCCCTTTATTCTGCTATGGTTGGATAATTTTCTCCACTCTCCAAGTCATGCATAATCCTTGTGAGATCAAGCACTTTATCTATTTTGTCTTATGTGAATAAAATGTCAAGTCCATGCATCATCAAAGTTTAATGCAATTTTATGGTTTCTTCCATCAAAGATTCATGCTCATGAGGTTGTGATAACTTTAATTTTTGAAGGAGATTCTTTGTTGATTGATGAATGGGAAAGTGGTGTTTTCTTGTGGCACCATTCAATTTCCGGTAATCAATATAAACTCACCATCCTGTCATTGTATGAGTTGGAATTAGCTCGTTATGCTCATTGACAACGCCCCTTGCATGTGACCCGCAAATGCACAGGTTTATCGAAGTAATAAATCCCATGTGAGTGGGGTATCATATCCACAGGGAATAAGGAATAGAAACACCAAGATTGCTACTTAACTAAGTGAAAATGAAACAATGATGGTGTGGATAAAGATAGATGCAAACAAACTAAAGAAAATAAGAAAGAGAGGCACAAATAAATGAGAGGAAAGACAATCAATAAAAGTGGGGTACTCAAATATTGTTCCTCCTAGGATTATTGCTTTAAGTGCAAAACCAACTATTATGCTTCCTAACTAATGCTTAATGAGTCGTGGACATCCTTAAATACGCTATCCCAAACCTAAGGTCAACCGTAACTAACTCTACACTATGTCCTGAAGGAGAAATCAACCAGTCTCAATACCTCACACTGTGTAAAGTTGTAAGAAGCACTAGGGATTCTAAGTGATAAACCCTATTCCTATATGTAGATCTAACACTTTGGTCTAGGCGAAAGACCCCTAGTCACAATTAAGCCCCAGGTGTGAAAGTCACTTCAACGCTTCATTCTGTTGCTCGTGCAACTAAGCCCCAACAAAGTTCAACACTTAACCCTTTACTCTATCGTGACCGCAAAGAACTCTTGGAATGTTGAGGTAGGGTAAATCACAACGGAGGGGAAAGGGGATGCTCCGCTACCGCTCGACCCTCTCCAATCTTGCTTTGTCTAATCCTCATGGTGTGTCACTCACTCACAAGGATTACCAATGTAGACTCTCAACCCTAGTGTCACTCTAAGGGAGAAATCATTCAACAAGCATTCAAGATTGGAACTCAATTTAAGACATCAATTAAGGAAAGTATAATAAAAGATTAATGAAACCAATACATCCTAGGGTTCATAAATCCAAGTACCCACAAGGGGTTTTATCTCTCCATGGAGCAAGATACAATCAACAATGAAATCGAAAGTAAAAACCTGCAATCCATAGTAAAACCCCCTCATTTTTCGTGTTGATGGTCTTGTGGAGTGACCTCGTCTGCTCCAAAGGTCCCCTTGTTAAGTATAGGGCACACCTCGCCGAATCAGTGCCGACAAAAGCTCCCCCAATAACTATCTTTCAAGAGAAATGTGATGTCGAAGCCGTAGAACCACTCCAAAAGCCTTGCCAAAGCCTCTCTAGACCCTAGCCGCCGGTCTCTCAAAAGTTGGAGAAAAGATAGGAAAAAAGATGCTGAAATCAGGATGACTCGAGACTTTAAATAGGCTAGAATCAGGCATGTACACGGCCTTGTGGATTTTCCACACGCCCCTGTGGAAATTCCACACGGATGTGTGGATTCTCTGGAATTCTGATTTTTTGCGGGCTGTGAATGGTAACTGATACAGTAAATTGCTACAATGATTTGCTACATTAACCTGCTACAGTATTAGCGCTACTTTGGCATTCACGATCTACTTTGGCTTCTTTCTTTCATATTTGGCTTCATAACCCTATATGCGCAAAAGAATACAAATACACATGTATTAGCGCTAAAATCTGATAAAAGTAATGCTCATCGTAAGGAAAGAATACTTCGCATTCTTAACACACAAAAACTTATCAAACTCCCCCACACTTAAGCTTTTGCTTGTTCTTATACAAAAATAAAACATTAAAGTATAAAAGAAGAAAATATTGAAAGTGCTCGACCTTAGGTTTACTAGAGCATGCAAGGGAAGCATTCTTCAAGTAAGGGAACTTTTAACACTAAATATGAAAAATCAATGCTCTAACTAAAACTCAAATAAAAAAGGACAACAAACCCGAAATTGTGTAAGTGTGTGTAAACTCACCCAAGTAAACCCAAAGTATACTCCTCAATGTTCCAAGTATAAGAGACTTATTTAACTACAAAACGTAACAAAACAAAAAATGGTAGTAGCTTCACACATCCTCTAAGGTAGCCCTTTCCAAAGTGGCCGCTAAGGTGGCTTTCACACTTTCGAGGTGGTAGCTCTTTCTACCAGGGTGGTAACTTTCACTCATCCCATGAGATAGCTCTTTCTCTCATTAGGGCATAACTAGTATTTGACTTATGAGAGTAGCTTCATACTTCATAGGTGGTAGCTCTTTCCACCCCAAATGCACAATTAAACAATACATTTATTTTTGTTCCTTCTTTTTATTTTTCCATTTTTTTTTCAAAATAACATAAGAAACAAAACTAATTAGTCCCTTAAACATCGAACTCGAGTTTCCAAAAGAGTTTCATGAGCAAGTGGTGCAATAAGTGTCAATCAGGCAAAAATTCCTAAAAATTCAAGTAAAACTAGAGCATGAGAACATTCAATGTTAAAAATTCTCCTAAACTCAAGATACACTCATTGCAACTAAGGTGAACCTCCATTGGCTATATGAGCATGTATGTCAATCAAAATTTATGTAAAGGACATGTCCAATGTGAACCGCCCCCCACACTTAAGATGTACATTGCCCTCAATGTACACATGCAAGCACAATAAAAGTAATACAATTTAAAACACATGTGGGTGTGGGCAATTGAAACAATACTCCCCTGACTCCTAGTGGTGCGTTTGATAAAGCTATGCCCTTGGGAGTGAAGTTTGAACGGGTTGTGAAGCACACACGGCCAAGTGTAAAACATCTTGACCGTGTCCATGACTAGTTCTTAATTCCCATACTGACAAGACCATCTGCACGCATACACAAGGGGGTTCAGTGAAGCTCAATAAACAAAAATGACTCGAGTATATAAAAGATAGAGCAATGAAATACAACTCAAGACAAAAATAAAAGATAAACTCAGAAGGAAGATCCATTATGAATATATAAGTCCAGAAAACAACGGTGAGAGGTCGGGAGAGTGCAAGGATGCGTTCTCAGAATGTTTGGGAGTGAAAACATGAAAAGGCAAAATAAATTTATAAAGAGAAAACGCAGTCTTTTGTGTTCTGTACACCCACACAGGTGTGTGGAAATTACACACGCCTGTGTGACTCCGCAGGAGGGCTCACAGGGCAAGATGCACACCCCTGTGGCTTCTCTGACTACCCGAGATATTCTTCTAAGTGTTTCACACGCCCGTGTGGAAATTCGACACGGGAGTGGATCTTCACAGAGCCACTCACAGGGGCACTCACATGCCCCTGTGTCTTCTCGAGATAGAATTCTAAACTCTGCAGAGCAACACACGCCCGTATGGAAATTCCACACAGGCGTGTGACTATTACAAGGTCGTTCACAGGGGCAGACACATGCTCCTGTGTCCTTTTGGGATGAGCTCTGAATGAAAACACACGCCCGCATGTCTTCTCTGGATGACTTTAAAAAAATTATAGGCTTCACCCAACATTTACACCTATTCAAAGCCCGCCTATAATATGCACAAGTAACCAGAGAATCATGAAAAACATGCTCAAACGACCAAGATACTTCACCACATGCAAGTAAACACATGAAAACACCAACGATCCACAAAAAAAAACATAGCAATGGCATATAAGAATCAAAACACCAACACTCAAGCTCTTATTCATGTAAAACTAAATTAAGACCTAGAAAAGCAATAATTGCTTGGATTGCCTCTCAAAAAGCACTTGTTTTACGTCACTTAGCTTGACGTACCTCTTCCTTACATTATGGGGGCTTGGAAAGAGTATGTTCCCTCTGACTAGACATTGCAAAGCTACTTCCTTTAAACCAAAATTCTACTTGTCGGAACGAAATATTTTTTGGAGAGTCCAACCATCTTACCTTTAGCCTCCAAGGAAACAATTTGGGTTGGGAATTGTCCAAGCTTAGCACAGGTGGGTCATTGGATGGCTTCAATCTCCTACCCACATCTTCATCCAAACCCAAAATCTCTTTCTTGCAATTTATGAATTGATCAATCCCAAAGAGTGGTACTTGTTCCATTACCTTAAAATTTACTTCTTATTGTGTATTTTCAGCTTGAAAGGAACATGAAACTAACAAATCTTCTTGAAAATTTTCTTGCTCACAAGCACAATCTTCATTCACACAATCCAAAATCTCAAAATAGTATTCAACTTCTTTCTTTTCATTTTCTGCACCAATGTACTCAATTTGCCCAACTTTTTCATTGTTGTTCACTACCACATCATTTCTATAAGGAACTTGAATTGCTTGCTCAAATACTCGTTGTTCCTTGGAGAGTGTGTCAAGTATCCCTCCTAATTGATGCTCAAGATTTTAAAGGAGGCTTCATGACATCTTAATGTGGTCTCAATATTTTGGACACAGACATCGGTTGCTTCAATAAAATTAGCTAATACTTTTTGCAACTAAAGGGCATCCTCTCCAAGTATCTCATCCTTTTGACATTCCTCTTGAGGTGCTTCCCAATGTTGTCCATCATTATTCCATAATAGGTTTGGGTAGCCCACTTCAATTGGATGATATGTAATGCAACATAGATTGCTCTATTGTTGTGAGTAACAATTCTATCAACTTTTTTACTGAGAGATTCAATTTGAGAATATAGAACAATGAGCGCATCAATCATCATTTATGCTCCTTGCAAGAAAAAGTAAGACATGACAAAGGAAAACAAATGAGAATGATGGAAGAATAAGAAAGTGTGAAATAGAATAAATGATAAATAGCTAAAATAGCAAAGTTCAAAGTATCTCTAAACACTTATTCCCCGGCAACGGCGCCAAAAACTTGACAACGCCCTTTGCATGTTGCCCGCAAGTGCACGGGTTTGTCAAAGTAATAAATCCCAGGTGAGTGGGGTATCATATCCACAGGGAGTAGGGAATAAAAATACTAAGATTGCTACTTAACTAAGTGAAGATGAACAATGATTATGTTGATGAAATGTAATGTAAATAGAAATAAAACAAACAAGAACCAGAGGCACAAATAAGTGAGAGGAAAGGCAATCGATAGAAGTTGGGTACTCGGACAATGCTCCCCCTAGGACTAATGTTTCAAGTGCAAGATCAACTATTATGTCTCCTAATTGATGCTTAATGGGTCGTGGACATTCTTAAGGGTCGTTAGGTTCCTAGATTAGGAATGTAAAGGAGTGGGGGAGTAATGGAAATGAGGAGGAGTGAAAAAGGATTGGGAATGAAGAATGTGTTTGGTTGTTAAGGAATAAGGGGGTAGATCATTAGGAATGGGAAAAGTTAAAAGAGAAATATGGTAAAATGACTATTATACCCTTTATAGTATTAAATGGAATTATATATAAATAACATAATCAAGTAATATAATACTTATTTTTAAATAATAAAATATTTCAGATATTGTTTTACTTCCATTATCATAGTTAAATGTTTGAATTAAATATTTTATTTTATCAATTATTTATTATTAAAATTAAGATTAAAACGTAGAAAATATAAAATAGAATGGCAATACTTTTTAACTATATTGATTAAGCATTGTTATTTCTTTTATCATAATTAAAAATTTAAATTAAATTTTTAAGTTTAACAATTATTTATTATTAATTTTAATAACAATATATAGGTGGTTGTGAAATATTTAAGTTTAATTGTTATTTATAACTAAATTTACTTATTTATCTCTTTATTATTTGAATCAGTTATTATTTCCAATATTAGTTAGTATTATGATTAGATTTTTATTAATTACTATTTGTAATTATGATTTGTATGTGATAACTATTCTTTAAAATATTAAATTTACTTTATTATTACAAATGGATATTTAATTTCAATAACTCATTATATCATTAATTAGCTATTAATTACCGGCTTTAATTATATATTAGCAACATTTTAGGATTTTCCCTTGTTAGCATCGCCCACTATTATTAGAGATAATAATTAAATATTATTAATTTTATCACAAATAATTCAATAAATTTAAAATAATTAACACATTATCACATATAAATATTTATCTAATGCTTTAAAACATTCAACATATAAAAACATACAACATTACAACATATAAAAACATTCAACATTGCACATATAAATATTTATCTAATGCTTTAAAACATTCAACATATAAAAACATTGAATTAACTCTTACAACATGTTAAATCATTACTACAACATTCAACATCAGGCCACAACATACAACATTGCACACAAAATTAAGATTATCTCCAACAACATATTAACACATTCAACATTACACACAAAATTTAATTAACTCCTACAACTTGTTAAAACATTCAGCAATATTCAACATTAATCAACACCATTCCATAACATTGAAGATTCCACACAACATAAACATCAAAGTGAGGAAAATACATAGTCAAAACATTCAACGTCATACTATCGAATAGACATAACTTAACAAGATTACATATTAGGTGGGCTAAATGATAATCTTGCTAGCAACACACGACAAAATCGCAGCTTTTTGTTGTCTGGCAACTCCAAAATTATTATCAATTGATCATCATCTTTAGGCAAAACCTATAAGATCAAACACTACCATATCATTAGAGAATAAATGACAAAGTTAAAACATTAATTAAAAATGAATTGTGAGTAATAGAAAAACTTGTAGGATGAACATTGCTTCATCATCAGAAAGACCCTCAATTTCAAAAATTACTTGAGATAATAATGTTTTCCTTTCTGCAATTTTTGCTTGAGCAACCTCATGGGCCTTCTCACGAGCTTCAAATGGCTTCTCACGAGCTTCATCATGGGCCACTTCATGAGCAGTGGCTTCAGCTAGTGTCTTGAATCCAGGACCAACTATTTCTACAAAATTGTGAAAATTCTGAGATATTGTCTCCATTGATGGATCCATAAAAGTTTTCCTTTTTCGATGTGCTCTTGAGGTGCTTGTTTATGATCCTACAGGATATTGAGTATGAACAAGTTCTTGGGTAGGCATACAAAAATCATCATTTTCCATTTGGGAAAAACCCGTGTCATTGTCCAAAGGGATATTTTCTTGTAAATATTGCTCTGCATCATCTCCGACATCCCCTCGTGCACTTCCATGTGCTCTATCTCTTGCAAAAAAGGCAACAAGATCATTGAAGAAAGGAAAAGCTTTTCCATAAAGACCGGCGGCCTCTTTATGATTCTACATGCATTAGAAAATAAAGTTAATACTTCAATTATCATGTATAACTCATTGCATAACATCAAAAAAAAATTATGCATACCTTAATGTACTCATTATATGCACTTTTCTCACATTAGATGGTACATCTCTCATAGTTCCAGACAAAGCCACTTATTTGTAGTACATCTACGATCGCGGTAGTTTTGCTTCTAAATAATTTTACCCAAGACTCAATGTTGGGCACAACCTTCAATGTGCTTGTTGGAATCTTTTCTTTAATCATTCTTTCTAATTGACCAAGGTATCCATTTCTAAACCCATTCTCCACCCACCACATTGAATTTGCAGATAGCTCAACTAATGCATCAATAAGATCTCTGTCTTCTTCTACAGTCCAGTAATGCTTGTTTTGAGTCCAGTAATGATTGTGAATATTATTCAATACTAGATAAAAAAGAAATGCAGCACATCATGATAACATAAGAAAAAATATTAACATAACAAAAATTAACTTGACTGCCATTAAAAGAAATGCAACACATCATGATTCACATACAAAAATGATACCACAAGATTGCAATGCCACCATTATGTTCACATGTATCATGTTGTTCACATATATAACACAATTAACTTGACCACCAAGTATTAAACATGTCCATGGCCATGTTAAGTCTAAATTGTGTCCATTCATTTGTTGGTTCAAAGGTTGTGATTCTTTCAATATCATCTTGTGAGCTTTCCTCTGATGTTAGATCTCCAACATCATCCTCTGCAGGGTCATCTACCATCTCTCTTCTAATAAAGTTATGAAGCAGACAGCAAGCATTGATGATGCGTCATTGGGTAGCTATGTTATAAAAACTTGGACTAGATAAAATTTTCCAATGACTTTTTAGAAGACCGAATGTCCTCTCAGTCACGTTTCTAGCACTAGCATGTTTCATGTTGAAAAATTCTTGAGGAGTAAGTGGTTGATGCCCATCGGCCCATTAGCTCAGGTGATAGCGTTGTCCTCAAAAATGCGTAAGGAAACCCAGGCAATTTGCATACCCGGCATCCACTAAGTAGTAAAAACCTAATATGTAACCAAACATTTTTTATTAGTAGCTAATGGTTTACACATTCAATCAAAACACAAGCTTTTTATTATTATTATTTTTTTTACCTTCAGAAACCTTTAATCCATTACGCTTTGTTACAACATCCCTAAGAACTCGACCATCATGAGCCGAGCCTTCCCAGCAAGACAAGACATATATAAATTGCATGTCTTGACTGCATACAGCAAGGACATTAGTGGTAATTTCATATTTTCTTGATCTATATCTTGGTCGAGCAATTGTTGGTACATTAACAGGTATGTGTGTTCCATCTAATACTCCAAGACAATTCTACATTGAATAAAATAATAAATTGTTAGTTACAAAAAAATATACGACTAATATAGCATGTGAACCTAATTTATTGCCTTAAACCACTTCCACCTAAAGTCATTTAAATTTTCAAGCACCAGTTTTGGTTTCTTTAAAAGGATGGAGTGACAGAGAATAACCGACTTTAACACAGCATGAAAATGCCCAATCGGAGAAAGTCAAATTTAATTACTTTATTCTTGACATGGTATGCTATAATGTTTAAAAACATTGCGGTCATCTCTTGGACACCAACATTTATTGTGCCTCGTAGCCCACCAGTTGTAGTTAACAATTGATACAATTCATGAAAACAGTGGCGATCCATACGTAACTTGTCAATACATTTAATGTCACTTTCAAAAACTATACGGTGAAGGTATTCTTGTTGTTTCCGACGTCTATTAGATGTTGACATAACCTCATGTTGAACCATTCTTTGTCGATCATTATGTTGTTTCGTTGCACATGCAATGATCATGACCCATAATACATAGATGTAGCAAATGATCACCATGCAATATAGCCGAAGTGCTTTAATCTTGTTCATGTTATCAAAATCTATGTTAACAAGAACACATATATCCGCGTCAACAATTATATTTTACAACTATGGTACAAGTTTCAAAGCTAGTATTATTTGAAGGTATGGAAATGACATACCTTGCCGGATTTTTTTCTTTATTTCTTCGACTACTTGTGAGGTGAGATTTAATAAAATATATGGCAATGCAACCTCAATATATTTGCATTTTAAAAAATAACAAGTGTTAGTTGAACACATTAAAGACATGTATGTTAATAATGAAACTCATTAAGCGGTGCTCCTATGCACACCCATTTAAACAAACACATAGGTGAAAGAAAGAAATTCACATGCCAACCATGCAATTTAATATATATATATATATATATATACATTTATAAAATTCAAATTTTAAGTGTCTTCCAATAATGTTGAATATCATATAATTATTCATCTCTATTGATTTTGATCAAACACAACATCATCATATTCTTTTTTCTCCTCTAAATTTCCATAATCTACTTATCCACCATCATGATTTCAAGATAAGTTCAAGAACAAATTTAAAATAAAAGATACTATGATATCACCAAGTAGCAAGACAATAAAAAATGAGTCAGACAAAACTAACTAATAAATCCAGGAAAAAATTCCATCATGTAAAAAAAATAGATTTTGGCAGTAAAAAAATAAGTAATACAACCAAACATAATAGCATGCAAAAGGTCATATATATACTCTAATATTCAGAATAGATATATTTATTTTAAAATTCAACAAGTGGAAAGTAATTTTGAACAATGAAACGAATTGTGTATGCATGATGCATCATCCACTGAATAAAGTAAAAGCAAAATCAAAGAGCACTCACATTTGTAAAATTAAGTACATAATAGATTATCTTCTTAAACTAATGAATCAGTTACAATTGTAGAAGCCTTTTTTTTTTTCCTTAGCACATCATTAGAATTCCAGACAGAATAACAATAGTTCACAAGGCAATTATCTTTCTGAACCTAAACATCCCATTGGATGCTTTTAGTTAGTTACTATGAAAAATACAACAGTGCAGGCTGTGCATTGATGAAGACCTTAAGCTATTTAAGCTTCTTAACTACTAGCATCTAAAGAATATCTAAGCAACTATCAGTGAAACAAAGCTATAGTGCAGAGATATTGATACACCAGTTGTTTGAATGCCCACACACAAACATAAAAAATAGAACATTGATACAACTATATGCATAGCAAAAAGAAAGTACTTTAATCTTTAATGCTGAATTTTGTCAGAAATAACTTTCAATTACAAAATTGTTGTAATTAACAATGTAGGATAAATACGCAAATATAAACCTCTTACAACTTGACATGAATCACTAAATCTTATTTGATATTCTTGCATATTTAACATAAACACATTCTCAAATCTGAAAAATCCAAGAAATTGGACTAAAATACAAAAAGGATCTCAGATCTCCACTAAAATATAATAGAAGAAGAAGAAGAAGAAGAAGAAGAAGAAGAAGAAGAAAAAGAAGAAGAAGAAGAAGAAGATAAATTTAGTTTTGCAACATGATACTGACAGTGTGTTTCTTCGGTGAAGGCGGCAAGCCTATCACACAGCCACACGAAAGCACTGAACCACCAGATCACAAACTTCTCTAGCGATTAATATTTCCAGCTTCACAGATCAACGATCAAAACCGAGAGAAAAACTCCAAAGAGAAGGAGGAGAAGAAGGAGATCGTGGTCTTGTGGGGAAGAAAGTTACTTTTTGAGGGTACAATTGGTATTTCACCATCAAGTCATCTATCAGGAATGAGAATCCCGCCAAAATGAGGAGCAATCTCATTACCTCTGACACAAGCTTCTCATGCCTCCTTCACTCCTATACCTGCACATCCAAACAAAGGATTGGACCCATTGTGGCTTTATTCCCACTCCAAGCCTTGCAACCAAACGCCACCTAAATATACGGTCCCAAACCTAAGGTCAACCGTGACTAACTCTACACTATGTCCAGTGGAGAAATCAACCAGTCTCAACACCTCACACTGTGTAAAGTTGCAAGAAGCTCTAGGGATTCTAAGTGATAAACCCTATTCCTATATGTAGATCTAACCCTTTGGTCCAGGCGAAAGACCTCTAGTCACAATTAAGCCCCAGGTGTTAAAGTCACTTCAACGCTTCATTCTGTTGCTCACGCAACTAAGCCCCAGCGGAGTTCATCACTTAACCCTTTACTCTTTTGTGACCATAAAGAACTCTTGAAACGTCGAGGTAGGATAAATCACACCGGAGGGAAAGGGGATGCTCCGCTACCGCTCGACCCTCTCCAATCTTGCTTTGTCTAATCCTCATGGTGTGTCACTCACTCACAAGGATTACCAATGTAGACTCTCAACCCTAGTGTCACTCTAAGGGAGAAATCATTCAACAAGCATTCAAGATTGGAACTCAATTAAAGACATCAATGAAAAAAAAAGCATAATAAAATGTTAATGAAACAAATACATCCTAGGGTTCACAAATCCAAGTACCCACTAGGGGTTTTAGCTCTCCATGGAGCAAGATATAATCAATAATGAAATTGAAAGTAAAAACATGCAATCCATAGTAAAACCCCCTCGGTATACATGTCGATGGTCTTGTGGAGTGGCAGTGTCCTCTCCAAAGGTCCCCTTGTCAAGCCTAGGGCACACCTCGCTAGATCAGTACTGACGAAAGCTCCCCCAATAACTATCTTCCAAGAGAAATGCGGTGTCAAAGCCGTAGAACCACACCAAAAGCCTTGCCAAAGCCTCTCTTAACCCTAGCCGTCGGATTCTCAAAAGTAGGAGAAAAGATAGGAAAAGGGATGCTGAAATCGGGTTGAATTATGGCTTTAAATAGGTTGGAATCGGGCATTTTCCACACGGCCCTGTGGATTTTCCACACGCCCCTATGGAAATTTCACATTGCCGTGTGGATTATCTGGAATTCTAATTTTCTGCCGGCTATGAACAGTAACTGCTACATTAAATTATTACAGTAACCTGCTACAGTGCTCTGCCAAGAAATACTCTTAAATCCACACTTTTCATCGAGGCAACATAAACGGACACACGTCTATGCAGTAGATCACATTGCATCTTTAACTAAAAGTCCATTTGACGACGATCTTTCTAGCATTGCACAAGTTGAGACACACGAATGTGACTGCCATTGTGCCCCTCCAAACTATGTATTTGCTTGACAATAATGGAGGTTGGCACACACTCTTGTGTCTTAGATCACAACTTGTGTCTTCCCATTTGTTCACACTAAGATCCCATCAACAAAGTGAATTCATGATCTACTTTGGCTTCACAACCCTATATGCGCAAAAGAACATAAATACACATGTATTAGCGCTAAAATTTGATAAAAGTAATGCTCATCGTAAGGAAAGAATACTTCACATTGTTAACACACAAGCACTTATCACTCATTCTGCACTACTGTCATCCCCCTTTTTTCGGTACCACTTATACAGGACTAACCCACGGACTATTGGAGATTGGATAGATTATTCCAGCATCTAACAGTTTTTTAACTTCTACTTTGACTACCACTTTCAAATTAGGATTTAATCTTCGAGGTGCTTACATCCTTGGTTTAATTTCATCTTCAATCAAAATTTTGTGAATGCAAAATGATGGATTGATTCCTCTGATGTTAGAAATTTTCCAAGCAATTGCACTTTTATGGTTCATTAGCACTTGAAGTAGTTTTTCCTTCTAATCTGGTTCTAAATTTGTTGCTATAATCACTGGCAACTTCTTGTCACCCCATAAGAATGTATACTCGAAATGCTTATGGAGCTTCTTTAATTCTAACTTTGAGGATTCTTCAAATGATGGCTTTAAAGACTACAATTTAACAGAGTACATACAAACAAACAAAACAAATGTCATTGTTAAACATATAAATGTAACAAAAATAAAATTAACAATCCACTGAATATCTATGAAATTGTAAATGTGCCTTGTCAGCTTTTCCCATATTACACATACAAACATAATCATCTTTTTTAGTTTTAATCTTCAATATTTCAAAAGAGACATCATGATTCATGAATTGTGGTTTGTGCTAAACCTTGCTTCCAACCTTCATAACTCAAGAAAATAGTGCTTGGTGCCTTTGTGTGGTAGTGAATCTGATGGTTCTAGTGAATTACCGAATGCCGATGCGTCGATGCTTCGAATGGCAGAAGCTATCTTGCAGTCATTTTTGGGCTAAGGAAAGAGTGGATTTTGAAGCCGTTGGAAGCTTTTTTCATTTGCCCAATTACCCTAGAATATGGCTGGGTTTCTTTGTTGCTTTTATACTAAGCAAATGGCAGATTTACAATTTTAGACGTTGGATTCACATTGAGATTCATGCAATAACCAATGACTAATGAGTAAATTTAGTTCAGAATATTGGATTCAATCAATGAAGTAAAGTAATTATTTTATTTTAAACTATCAAAGTAAAAGACAATAACCTGCATACAATAGGATTAGGGGGTGTTATGCTGGTAACAGGTGTGCAGTGTGTGTTGCACTATTGCCGCTTTTCTCTATCAAAAGACTTGACTTGGCGGCTTGGTCAAGGGGGAGCTTGCACCCCTCCCTCACTTCTGACGCTTCAAGGGTTCAAAGGCATCTTGAGCACCACTTTGCACCCCCACCTTCCACCACTGCTTATACTACTTATATATATTATATTAAATCTTGGCATATCTCATGAAGATAGTGATACCTTACTTCAACAGCTTTACTTTTTGTGTTCTTTACTTTCTCGTAAAGTAAATGGTTGTTCGGAAAGTACCTTCCCTCCACCCCCATCCCCTGGCTCTCCTTCGACCACTGCTTCTGTCTCCATGAGATATGGCAAGATTTAATATATATATATATATATATATATATATATATTAAATCTTGCCATATCTCGTGGAGACAGTGATACTGACACACACTCGAATTACGTGTGAACCGCAAGTCCATGGGTGTCGAAGTAATAATTACCCCGGTGAATGGGTAGTCGAATCCATAGGGAACGGAAGTATTAGTATTAACCAATTCTCAGTTATCTAGTCGGAATCAATGAATTGTGATGAAATGGACTAATTGCAAGAAACGTTAGTAAGCAAGCAAATGGGTAAGAAATAAAGTGAAGGAGTTCTAAATCAATAAAGATGAGGTCCTCGGGCAATGCTCCCCTAGGATCTAACATAATGCTCAAGATTCGCTAAATGCTTCTAAACCGAGTTTAATTGAGTCGAGGTAATCCAAGAACAACCGGCCCTTATCTCCAAGCAACCGGTACTAGTCCCCTACAAGGTCCTGGTAGAGAAATCTGATAAGTGCTTGTGTGATAAGAATGCAAAGTATTCTTTCCTTATGATGAGCATTACTTTTATCAGGTTTTAACACTAATATGTGTGCAATTATTTTACTTTCATGCGTATAGGTTTGTGAAGCCGAATATTAAAGAAAAAAGCCAATGTAGGGCATGAACGCACTATTTGGAGGAAATCTTGAGAAGGTTTAAACATGAAGTCATAAGTCGGGTTGAAGATGCAAGAATGTGTGCCAATCTCCTTATATTCAAGTTAGCACAATGATTTGGAGGAGCACAAAGGCAGTCACATTCGAGTATCTCGGCTTGTGCATTGATAGCAAGATCTTCACCAGTGAAGCCGTTTATTGAAGAAGCAAGGCGATCTATGATGTAAATGTGTGTCTGTTTACTTTACCTCGATGAAAACATGGATTCGGGAGTGTTTTGGGTCACTACTGTAGCAAGTTCTGTTCATAGCCGGCCGAAAAAAGTGAAGTTCAGAGAATCCACATGGGCGTGTGGACATTATCCATGGACGTGTGGAATTTCCACAGGCCCGTGTGGAGAATCCACAGGGGTATGTGGATGCCCGATTCCAGCTCTATTTAAGGCTGATTTTAGCCCCGATTTCAGAATTCTTTGATCCATGTTTTCCTCAACTTGAGAGAGGGCGGCGGCTAGGGTTTTGAGACTTATTGGCAAGGGATTTGGAGAGGTTCTATGGCTTCAACATCGTGCTACATTTGGAAGAAGGTTAGTGGGAAAGCTTTCGTCAACATCGATCCGGCGAGGTGTATCCTAGACCGGACAAAGAAACCTTTGGAAGAGTCGAAGCTTCTGCACAAGACTATCATCATGACTATCGAGGGGGGTTTTCTGTGGATTACTTGCTTTTACATTCGATTTCATTATTGATTGTAACTAACTCCATGGAGAGCTAAACCCCCTAGCGGGTACTTGGATTTGTGAACCCTAGGATGTATTTGTTTCATTAAACCTTTTATTATGTTTTCATTAATTGATATTTTTATTGAGTTCCAATCTTGAATGTTTGATTGAATGAATACTCCTTTAGAGTGACACTAGGGTTGAGAGTTCTTATTGGTAACCCTTGTGAGTGAGTGACACACCACGAGAGTTAGACAAACCTAGATTGGAGAGGGTTGAGAGGGTGAGTCGAGAGGTAGTAGAGCGTCCCCTTTCCCCTCCAGTGTGATTTATCCTACCTCCATTTCCTCGAGTTCTTTATGGTCATAGTAGAGTGTATGGGCTAAGGGATGACCTTCTGCTGGGGCTTAGTTGCAGAGGCAACAGAGTGAAGCATTGAAGTGATTTTAGCACCTATGGCTTAATTGTGTCTAGGGACCTTCCACCTGGACCAAAGGGTTAGGTCTACATCTAGGAAGAGGATTTATCACTTGGAATTCCTAGAACTCATTGCGATTCTATACGAGTGCGAGTTGTTGAGATTGTTCGATTTCTCCTCCGGGACATGTATAGAGTCAGGCATGGTTGACCTTAGATTTGGGACCATGTATTGAAGGATCTCCATGACTCATTAATGCATTAGTTAGGAAGCATAATAGAGGGTTTTGCACTTGAACCGATCATCCTAGGCGGAACAATATCAGAGTACCCTATTTATATCGATTGCCTTACCTCCCTTTTACTTGTGCTTCTCTTTCTTGTCTTTTTTATTCTTGTTTACATTACATCTTGTTAACCAAACCATTATTCATCTTTCACTTGGTTGAGAAACAATTTTAGTATTTTTATTCCCTACTCCCTGTGGATACGATACCCACTCACCTGGGATTTTATTACTCGATAAACCCATGCACTTGCGAGACATACACAAGGGGCGTTGTCAAAATCGCTCAATCTCAACACCTCACACCCATATGACCACAATAAACTCTACGGACACCTAGGAGTGAAACCGATTCCTAAAAATATATCTAACCCTATTTCTCGGCGAAGAATCCCTAACTCCCTACAATGTCCCGGCGGAGAAATCTATCAATCTCACGCCTCACACCAAATATGGTTGCATAGAGTCTAGGAAATTCGGAGATAGGAAACACTCAATCGGAAGGGAAAGGGGACACTCCACTATCTCATGACTCACCCTCTCAACCCTCTTTAACCCTAATGTTCTAACTCTAATGGAGAACTCTCACACGAAAGTAACAAATCAAGCAATGTAGATTAATCACTAAGATCAATAACACATGAATGCAATGAAATCACAAGCCTAAAACTCAAATCAACTCGGATTAACTAGAAACATAAAGAAAATCAATACAAAGAATAGATCTTAGGGTTCACATGCCCAAATACCTACTAGGGTTTAGCCCTCCATGGAGCGAGTTACGAAACAGTGATGAATACAATGAAAAGTAGTGAAATCCATAGAGAAAAAAAAACCCTTCAAATTCATGCTGATTGGCCTTGATGGGTAGTTCAACGTCTTGAAGGATTCCTCTCAGAAGCTAGGTCACCAATGGATTCCCAAGTGCTATGACGGTGAAGGAAACTATCAAAGTTGGTGGAGAACACCATTCAAATTGGCAAAGACCTCCTCTTCAAACCCTAGCCAACTTGTCTTCAAAGTACTCGCCAAAAGCTCTGCAAAAAGTCCGCGAGAAATAGGGCAAATGGCCTATTTATAGCTCATGACCACGTCTGTCACATGCCCGTGTGAATTTTCAACGCACCCTTGTGGGCTGCAGGAATTTCCATATGGGCATGTGAACAATAAATTTGCTATAGTACTGCTACAGTAAAATTATTGCGTTGTTTACGTAAAACGTGGTCCAAACATTCTCCTCTTGAGGCCACATAGTCGGGCACACGATCATGTGGTAGGCTATAAGACTTTTCTTCATCGACGCATCTTTAAGAGGTCTTGCAATCTTCACAAAGAGAAGGAACATGAAGATATGACTGCCTTTGTGCCCTTCCAATGAGTGAATTGACTTGAGTTTTCTTAGAAGTTGGAACACATCACCACATTCATGAACCCCTCTCGTGTCTTGGTCTTTGAATTGTACAAGAACTCTGAACATTGGGCCTTTATAGCCTATCTTTGCTCCCTTTTGACTCTTCAAGGTATTCACAACCTAATTGAACAAAAAAAACACCCAATACATGATATGAAACATAAACCATATAAAAAATTATGCTCAATGCATGTAAAACACATATATTAACATGTTTACTCAAGCACTTATTAGATACCTTACTTCAACAGCTTTCCTTTTTGCGTTCTTCACTTTCTTGAAAAGTAAATGGTTGTTTGGCTCTCACAATATAATCTACTATTTTTGATCTAGCTATTTATTTATTATAAGAATATGTAGTTGACACCACCAAATATGCATGTAAACCGCAAGTGCACGGGTGTCGAAGTAATAAATCCCACGTGAGTGGGTATCATATCCATAGGGAATAGTAAATAGAAACACAATGATTGCTATCTAACTATGATGAGAATAAATCGATCGTATGATGAATGAGATTGATATAAAAAAAGATAACAGAAATAAGAGAGAGAGAGAGAGAGGCATAATAATTGAGAGAAAAAAGGCAATCATTGTAAATGGGGTACTCGGATATTGTTCCACTTGGGACAATCGTTTGAAGTGCAAAACTGACTATTATACCTCCCAACCAATGCATTAATGAATTGTGGAAATCCTTCAATACACGGTTCCAAATCTAAGGTCAACCATGACTAACTCTATACCATGTCCCGGAGGAGAAATCGAACAATCTCAACACCTCGCTCTCGAATAGAATCACATGGAGTTCTAGGGATTCCAAGTTATAAACCCCCTTCCTAGAAATAGACCTAACCCTTTAGTCCAGGTGAGAGGTCCCTAGTCATAATTAAGCCCTAGGTGCTAAAATCACTTCAACGCTTCACTCCATTGCCTCTGCAACTAAGCCCTAGCGGAAGGTCATCCCTTAGTCCATTAACTCTACTATGACGCAAAGAGATCAAGGAAATGGAGGTAGGATAAATCACATCAAAGGGGAAAGCGGACGCTCCACTACCTCTCGACTCACCCTCTCGACCCTCTCCAAACTAGCTTTGTCTAACCCTCGTGGTGGGTCACTCACTCACAAGGGTTACCAATATGAACTCTCAACCCTAGTGTCACTCTAAGGGAGGATTCAATCAAACAAGCATTCAAGATTTCAACTTAAATAAAATATTAATTAATGAAAGCATAACAGAAGGTTTAATGAAATAAATACATCCTAGGGTTCACAAATCCAAGTACCCACTAGGGGATTAAGCTCTCCATGGAGCTTGTTACAATCAACAATTAAATCGAATGTAAAAACAAGTAATCTATAGAAAACCCCCTTGGTAGTCGTGTCGATGGTCTTATGGAGTGCCGACGAAAGCTCCCCCAATAACCTTCTTCCAAGTGGAGCACAATGTTGAAGCCATAGAACCACTCCAAAACCCTTCTCAATACCTCTCAAAACCCTAGCCGCCGCCCTCTTGAAAGATGGGGAAAAGATGGAGAAAAGAATGCTGAAATTGGGGCTGAATCGCGACTTAAATAGGGCTGGAATCGAGCATCCACATGCCCCTGTGGATTTGCCACACCGGCCTGTGGAATTTCTGCACGGGCGTGGATAATTTCCACACGCCCATGTGGATTCTCTGGAATTCTCTTTTTCAGCCGGCTGTTAACAGTACCTACTATAATATTTTGCTACAGTGTTTGCTATAATACCCTGCTACAGTACCGGCCCGAAACACTCCTAAATCCATTATTTTATCGAGGTAACGTCAATAGGCACACGTTTACGTCATAGATCGCTTTGCTTTTTTCAATAACTGGCCTCATTGTTGAAGATCTTGCTATCAATGCACAAGCCGGGATACTCGAATGTGACTGCCATTGTGCCTGATAAGTGCTTGTGCGTACGAATGCGAAGCGTTCATTCCTTATGTTGAGCATTACTTTTCTCGGGTTTTTACATTAATATGAGTGTTTTTATGTTACTTTTATGCAGGTAGGGTTGTGAGGCCAAGTATGAAGGAAATAAGCCAATGTGGATCATAATGCACCAATTTTGGAGAAAATCTTGCTAAGGTTCAAACGCGAAGACATAGGTCAGGTGTGAGATGCTAGAGTGTGTGCCAACCTCCTCGTATTCGAGTGGGCACATCCATTTGGAGGGGCACAAAGGCAGTTAAATTCGACCATTCTGACTTATGCACATAGAACAAGAGCTCCACCAACGTGTACACCATTGAAGAAACAAGTGATCCTCGATGTGAACGTGTGCCCGTTTGCGTTACCCCGATGAAAGTATGGAATTGGGAAGCTATTCAGGTCGAATACTGGAGTAGAGCACTGTAGCAACATTGTAGCATATACTGTAGCAGCACTGCTCACAGCCGGCCGAGAAACCAGAGAAACAGAGAATCCACACGGGCGTTCTTGCTTGAATTTTTAGGAATTATTGCCCGATTTACACTTAGTGCACTACTCACTCTTTGAACTCTATTGGAAACTCATGTTCGATGTTAAAGGACTAGTTAGGTTTATTTTCTTGTTCTAAATTCTAAAAAAAAAATGATGAAAATGAAAAGAAGGAACAAAATAGTTTTATTGTTTATTTATGTTTGTTGGGTGAAAAGAGCTACCACCTATGAAGTATGAAGCTACTCTCATAAGTCGGATACTAGTTATGCCCTAATGAGAGAAAGAGCTATCTCATAGGATGAGTGAAAGCTACCACATGGGTAGAAAGAGCTACCACCTCGAAAGTTTGAAAGCCACCTTAGCGGCCGCTTTGGAAAGGGCTACCTTAGAGGATGTGTGAAGCTACTACCATCTTTGAAATTGTTGTCACTTTTGTAGATAAATAAGTCCCTTGCACTTAGAACTTTGAGGAGTATACCTTGGGTTGTTTTGAGTGAGTTCACACACATACACGAAATTTGGGTTTGTTTTCCTTTTTGATTCAAGTTTTTAGCTAGAGCATTGATTTTTTCATATTTAGTGTTGAAATTTTCCTTAATTATAGAATACTTTCGTTGTATACCTTGGTGAACCTAAGGCCAAGAACTTTCAATATCTCCTTCATTAATGCACAGAATGTTTTAATGTTTGCTTGAGGACAAGCAAAAGCTTAAGTGTGGGCGAGTTTGATAAGTGCTTGTGCGATACGAATGCGAAGCGTTCATTCCTTATGTTGAGTATTACTTTTCTCGGGTTTTTACACTAATATATGTGTTTTATGTTACTTTTATGCAGGTAGGGTTGTGAGGCCAAGTATGAAGGAAATAAGCCAATGTGGATCATAATGCACCAATTTTGGAGGAAATCTTGCTAAGGTTCAAACGCGAAGACATAGGTCATGTGTGAGATGCTAGAGTGTGTGCCAACCTCCTCGTATTCGAGTGGGCACATCCATTTGGAGGGGAACAAAGGCAGTTAAATTCAAGCATTCCGACTTATGCACATAGAACAAGAGCTCCACCAACGTGTACACCATTGAAGAAGCAAGTGATCCACGACGTGAACGTGTGCCCGTTTGCGTTACCCCGATGAAAGTATGGAATTGGGAAGCTATTCAGGTCGAATACTGGAGCAGAGCACTGTAGCATATACTGTAGCAGCACTGCTCACAGCCGGCCGAGAAACTAGAGAAACAGAGAATCCACACGGGCGTGTGGAAATTATCCACGCCCGTGTGGCAATTCCGCACGGGCTCGTGGAGCATCCACGCCCATGTAGTCGCCTGATTCCAGCCCTATTTAAAGCCGATTTAGGCCCGATTTTGGTATTCTTTTCTCCATCTTTTCCCCAACTTGAGAGAGGGCTTTGGCTACGGTTTTGAGGGGTATTGGCCAAGGTTTTGGAGAGGTTCTACGGCTCCGACATCATCATTCCTTAGGAAGAAGGTTGGTAGGGGAGTTTCCATCGAGGCGTATCCTATACCGGACGAGGGAATCCTTGGACGACGAGTAGAGGACTTTCCACAAGACCATCGACACAACTATCGAGGGGGGTTCTTTATGGATTCATTGCTTTTACATTCTATTTCTTTGATTGTATTTAGCTCCATGGAGAGCTAAACCCCTAGTGGGTATTCGGGTATTGTCAACCCTAGGATGTATTTGTTTCTTTGAACCTCTTTATTATGCTTTCAAAAAATTGATGTTTATTGTGAGTTCCAACCTTGAATGCTTGATTGTATGAACATTTCCCCTAGAGTGACACTAGAGTTGAGAGTTCTTGTTGGTAATCTTGTGAGTGAGTGACACACCATGAGCGTTAGACAAAGCTATCTTGGAGAGGGTTGAGAGGGTGAGTCGAGAGGTACAGGAGCGTCCCTTTTCTCCTCCGGCGTGATAGATTCTACCTCCGTTCCTCGAGTTCTTCGCGGTCATAATAGAGTGAATGGTCTAAGGGATGAACTTCCGCTGGGGCTTAGTTGCGCGTGCAACGGAGTGAAGCGTTGAGGTGATCTTAGTATCTAGGGCTCAATTGTGGTTAGGGACCTTCCACCTGGACCAAAGGGTTAGGTCTATAATAAGGAAGAGATTTATCACTTAGAATCACTAGAGCTCATTACAACTCTATGCGAGTGCGAGGTGTTGAGATTGTTCGATTTCTCCTCCGGGACATGTATAGAGTTAGGCATAGTTGACCTTAGATTTGGGACTATGTAATTAAGGATTTCCACGACTCATCATTGCATTGATTAGGAAGCATAATAGAGGGTTCTTGCACTTGAAATAATTATCCTAGGCGGAGCATTATCCGGGTACCCCATCTTTAACTGTGTGCTATGTTTGCAAAATCTGTACAATGAGTTATTTCGTGTGTATAATAACAGTTTTGTGTGTAGGATAATATGTTTGTGTGTATAATAATGTTTTCCTATATATGATTATTGACAAGGTCCCCTTGCTTATATCCCGCAAGTGCACGGGTTTGTCGAAGTAATAATCCTGGATGAACGGGGTCGAATCCACAGGGAGTAGGGAGTAAAGACACTTAATCCGATTCTTAGCTATGTGGAATATCAACAATGATAAGTGTGGTAATGATTCAATTCTCAGAAATTAAAAGCAACAAGTAAGAGAGCAAAAGTAAGGAGGAGGTAAGATAATCGATAAAGATGGGGTACTCGGATGATGCTTCACCTAGGATAATCGCTTAAAGTGCAAGAACTCTCTATTATGTTTCCTAATTAATGCAATGGTGAGTCGTGGAAATCCTTACATACATAGTCCCAAATCTAAGGTCAACTATGCCTAACTCTATACATGTCCCGGTGGAGAAATCGAACAATCTCAACACCTCGCACTCGCATAGAGTTGCAATGAGCTCAAGGGATTCCAAGTGATAAATCTCTTTCTAGATTTAGACCTAACTCTTTGGTCCAGGCGGAAGGTCGCTAGCCACAATTAAGCCCTAGATACTAAGATCACCTCAACGCTTCACTCCATTGCACGCGCAACAAGGCCCCAGCGGAGGTTCATCGACCATTCACTCTATTATGGCCGCAAAGAACTCGAGGAACGGAGGTAGAATCTATCACGTCGGAGGGGAAAGGGGACGCTCTTGTACCTCTTGACTCACCCTCTCAACCCTCTCCAACCTAGCTTTGTCTAACGCTCGTGGTGTGTCACTCACTCACAAGGTTACCAACAAGAACTCTCAACCCTAGTGTCACTTTAGGGGAAATGTTCATACAATTAAGCATTCAAGGCTGGAACTTACAATAAACATCAATTTATTGAAAGCATAATAAAGAAGTTCAAAGAAACGAATACATCCAAGGGTTCACAATCACCCAAGTACCCACTAGAGGTTTAGCTCTACATGGAGCTAAGTACAATCAAAGAAATAGAATGTAAAAGCAATGAATCCATAAAGAAACCCCCTCGATGGTCGTGTCGATAGTCTTGTGGAAAGTCCTCTACTTGTCGTCCACGGATTCCTTCGTCCGATATAGGATACGCCTCGATCGAAGCTCCCCTACCAACCTTCTTCCTAATGGAATCACGATGTCGGAGCCGTAGAGCCTCTCCAAAACCTTGGCCAATACCCCTCGAAACCCTTGCCGAAGCCCTCTGCAAGTTGGGGAAAAAGATGGAGAAAAGAATACCAAAAATCGGGGCTGAATCGGCTTTAAATAGGGTCGAATCGGGCAACTCCACAGGGCGTGGACGATACACGCCTGCAGTGGAATTTCCACACTGGTGTGGATAATTTCCACATGCCCGTGTGGATTCTCCTGCTTTCTCCGGGTTTCTCGGCCGACTATGAACAAAGGTCGCTACGATGACTTTGCTACGAGTGTTGGTACAATGTTCTGCTACAGCCTTCGACCTGAATAACTTCCCAATTCCATACTTTCATCGGGGTAACGCAAACGGGCACACGTTCACGCTAGAATCACTTGCTTCTTCAATAATATATATGTTGGTGGAGCTCCCTGTTCTTGTATGCATAAGACCCGAATGCTCGAGTGTGATCGCCTTTTGTGCCCCTCCAAATGGATGTGCTCACTCGAATGCGAGGAGGTTGGCACACACTCTAGCATCTCACACCGTCCCTATGTCTTCGCGTTTGAACTTTAGCAAGATCTCCTCCAAAATCAGTGCATTATGATCCACATTGGCCTATTTCCTTCATATTCGGCTTCACAGCCCTACCTGCGTAAAAGTAACATAAAAACACACATATTAATGTAAAAATCTGAGAAAAGTAATGCTCAACATAAGGAATGAACGCTTCGCATTCATATCGCACAAGCACTTATCAATTATGTTTTTGTGTGTATAATAATGTTTTCCTATGTATAATAATGTTTCCGTGTGTATCCTAGTGTTTACATGTGTATCCTTTGACCAATTATGTGTTCATTTTGTATTACTTGAGTAAGATATGGTGATGGTCATTAAACTTATGTGTGCTTGCTTTGTAGTTCTCTGAACTTGTTCTAGCCAATTATGAGGAGAATGTATTAGTTGGCGTTGCCAAGTGAGAGACCCGGAAGAAAGGATTTGAGAGGTCATTTGAAGTGGGTGACACAAACAAAAGGACCAGACAACTTTCAATGCCAACCAAGTCAATGAATAAAATCATGCCCCTATGGAGTCTTCTGGAAAATTAAGTCGAGAGACAGTAAGGAAGCGACCCAGGGAGGATTCCCCTCCCTCCCTAGTTAACCCCATTAAATTCACCCTTCATCGATCACAAGGTGACGATGATTTGTGTAGCCTATTACAGAGTGTATTGCCTGAATTTTATGAACTGCGAGCTCGTATAGATGAGCGCAATGCGAAGGATGAAAGGTGCCAGAGGACTGACTCAAGGTCATCGCCTTCGTATTCAAAAATCCATCAGGAAACAATAGATTGCACTCTTCCTCCTTCTTTAACCAACTAGTATGATCTTGGGAAGGGCGCTTTGACCATCATAGCAGAAAAACAACTACATATGAAGAAATTCCTTAACCAGTGGAGGCAGGACTTTGTATGGAGGTTAAGGTTCCACCACAAGAAATTGCAACACAAAGTCAGGAAATAAACACGTCAAAAACGCTCACCGAGTTTCCTAATCCTGAAGGCACTTGAGACAAAAGACCTTCTTTTGCAACCCCCCACCCCCAACCAACTTCCCAATTAAAAATTTAATTTCTGAGGCCCCAACGCCTACCCATATTCTAGTGACTTCCACCAGTGAAGGTGGTAAAATTGAGCCCCCACCAAGGTACATAACCCGCCACATGACTAAGCTAGACACAAGTGAAGCTAGCCCTACCAAACTTTCTCCAAAGAGGCTTCCACCCATAAAAGCCCTAGCGAGGAAGGCTACACTGAAGAGAGCTTCACCAAAGAAAGCTACACAGAAAATCCACACCGAAGAGAGCACGAACTAAGAGGGCCCTTGTTAGAAGAACACCCAGATGATATCGGCCCCGCTAAAGAGAACATTTACATTTGACTCCAGTTTAACTGACGTATCAGAGACAGAACTAGAGTCCTTATGAGCTGTCGATATACTTGTCGAATCCCTCACTAGCCCAAAAAACCAGTCACTAGAAATAGTGCTATACAAGGGTAAATTCACCAGGCAAGGTGTACAACAAACCATAAGAGAAGCCTGAAATAGGTTTCCTTCCAGAGAAGATGAACTATGCAGGCTTTGGCAGTCTGAACCAATTCGAATAAGCAACCATTTCAATATACTTGAACATCTAAGTTGATAGGTAAATTTATCTCTTTTGAATCTTCTATACAAGAACAGAAGTTATTAGCTTCTTCATATGTATGTTTACCATTCATATTTTAGACTTGTGTTTAATATGTAGTAGCACTATATATAATATATGATACCTGTGTAATATACATATATCATGTGTTTTATTCCAATGTCATGTGTAAATTATGTTATAGCTGTGTAATATATATAAGTCATGTGTAGCAGTAACCTTTCCAGTGTAAAATTTGTTATACCTGTATAATATACATAAGTCATGTGTAGTAGTAACCTTTCATGTTTGTCTTAATCTTGTCGTGTGTAATGTTATTGTTTTAGCTATTGTTATTTAATTTGTATACCACATTTTGATCTATTATGGCTTGTAGTTCAGTAGTTTGGAGGGATGACTATGGGTTTACGACCTGTCATATCCTCTACATCCTCCTTGAAGGCAAAGATCAAATCCCTAATAATGTCATTGATATCCTCATCCTCATAATTCATGAGTATAATCACATGGCTTGTCACTGTCAGGGATTGAGTATATTGCTTCGGCATATACACAATGATACTATTCGACTGTAAAATATTCATCTACACAATAATGCACATATTTGTCTGTTTGCATAGTCATGGCAGATACATGCTTGCATGCGAGTCCATGCACTTCCCATCTCCTACAGGAGCACTTCTAGACCCACAAACTGACAACATTATTGTGATCGTTAATCATTTTGTAAGTGTCACCATTTGATCAACCCACCCTTAAAAAATGACTGTCTTCGATAATTTGTTCAATTTTCTTGCGTATCTCAGGGCAAATGTATGTATCCCACCTGGTCGACAGTTCATGCTGTTCTCCCAGTATATTCATAAGTTTATACCTGCGAGTTAATATGCAAACAACCAATTAACTATGGATATTAAATAGAAACAAAAAATATTACATACTAATCAAGGACTATACACACAAATGTTTGCTGGTATATGAAAATTAAACATTTTGCACAGTAATGTAGGATGTTACTGACACGTCCGAATATGCGTGTGTGTACCGCAAGTGCACGGGTGTCGAAGTAATAAATACCCGGTGAGTCGGGTAGTCGAATCCACAGGGAACAGGGCTACTAGTACTAACTTCTTCTCTGCTATCTAGCCTAATGATAATGGGATAGTGTGGTGATCTAATGTGTGAAGAGATGAACACCGGAGACGAATATGCAAGGGTAAAATGGAAGGAGAATCTCAATCAGTAAAAGTGGGGTATTCGGGCAATGCTCCCCTAGGATTCAGGTATTAGGTACCGGATAAGCAAAGTGTTTCTATGATGAGTAAGTTAAGTCGTGGAAATCCAAACATAATCGGGTCTATCTCTTAATCACCGATACTAGTCCCCTACGAGGTCTTGGTGGAGAAATCGCTCAATCTCAACACCTCACACCACATATGACCGCAAAGCACTCTAGGGATTCCAAACTGTGTATCCAATTCCAAAAGATTGATCCAACCCTAATTCCCGTGAAGGATCCTAACCCCTACAAGGTCCCGGGCGGAGAAATCGAGCAATCTCACGCCTCCCACCAAATATGGTTGCATAGAGCTTAGGGAATGGAGATAGAATACACCAATCGGAGGGGAAAGGGGACACTTCACTATCTCATGACTCACCCTCTCAACCCTCTTCAATCTTGAGGTTCTAACCCTAATGGAGATCTCTCTCCCACCAAGGCAACAAATCATGCAAACCAAATAACCATAAGATCAATAAGGCAAGCAAGCATTAAACAATCAAGAATGAAACTTAATTAAACTCGGATTAAATAGAAACACAAAGCAAATCCACAAAAGATGAGAATCCTAGGGTTCACAAGCCCAAATACCCTCTAGGGTTTTAGCCCTCCATGGAGCAACATACAAAACACACCATCAATGAATGAAAGTATATTAAAAACCATAGAAATAAACCCCCTTATATATGAACTAATGGCCTTGATGGAGAGCTTCGACGTCTTGAAGGACCCACTCCGAAGCTAGGTTCACCGGTGGCTTCCATGATGCTATAACGGAGGAGGAATCGATCAAAGTTGGTGACGAAGCGCCTCCAAAGCCGCAAAGACCTCCTCTCCAAACCCCTAGCCGCCTCACCCCTCAAGATCCGCACAAAAAGATGAGAAAGAATAGGGCAAAACGGCTATTTATAGGCCTTAGATCGCGCTCGTCACGTGCCCTCACGCGCCCATGTGGATTTTTCCACGCCCGCGTGGGTCGCAGAATTTCACGCGGGCGCTGAATTTCCACGCGGCCGCGTGAACAGTAATTTTACTACAGTATTGCTGCAGTGAAATTGCTACAGTACTTTTCACAAAACACGATCCGAACACTCTTCTCTTAAGGCCACATGTCCGGGCACACATCCATGTGGTAGGCTATAAAACTTTTCTTCATCGACGTATCTTTGAGAGGTCTTGCAATCTTCACAAAGAGAAGGAACATGAAGATGTGGCTGCCTTTGTGCCCTTCCACTAGTGAATTGACTTGAATCTTCTTGGAAGTCGGCACACATCTCCACGTTTATGAACTCCTCTCGTGTCTTGGTCCTTGAATTCAACAAGAACTCCCAACATTGTGTCTTTATAGCCTATCTTTGCTTCCTTTTTACTCTTCAAGGCATTCACAACCTATATGCATAAAAGAACACCAAATACACAATATGAGACATAAACCACAGTAAAAATGATGCTCAATGCATGTAAAACATATATAAAAATATGTCTACTCAAGCACTTATCAGTTACACACAAACATTTACTAATACAAAAGAACAAATGGCATTACACGGTAATGTAGGACTCTACACACGAATATTTACTAATACACAAGAATGAATCATTTTGCACACTAACATAGAGTTGTACACAGGAATGTTTACTACTACATAGAAACAAAAAAACTTACACACTAATGTAGGACTCTACACACAAACATTTATTAATGTACAAAAATCTCCCATATTGATGTAATCTATGAATTGACCATGCTTGTTACTAGTAGATATCCTGCCTCTTTGATTTAGGCATTAAAAGACTTTGCTACATGGTAATACATCTCGTACCACTGCATATCCTTGAACAAATAGTTAGACTAATGGATAATGTTGGACTTGTGTAGCAACCAAACATGTGTATAGGTTGATGTAGATGCAAGTTCACTGACTACATCATCGAACTCTTTAAATGTGTATGCATACACAATTTTAAGGATTACTATCCAACATTTCTCTCTCAATGCTTTTTTAACTCTGGCATTGGCTTTCATGAAGTTCGCCTGTAAACGGTGTAGGCAATAACCATGCGGTGATGAGGGAAGACTCTTGCAACTGCATTCACAAGACCCTTGGACCAATTCGAGATGAATATAATAACTTTGACATACTCATCTTAACTATCTAGTACCCTCCCCAAGAGCTGCAAGAAATCAGGTCCAATTATCATCTGCTTCATGGTTAATGATAGTGAATGCTACATGAAAAAGACCCTCATTCCCATCTTTAGCGATTACACCTAATAGAATTCCAGTGTACTTGCCAAGTAAATGAGTTTCGTTAACAAAAAGTAATGGCTTGCACCTCTGCTTGAACCCCAACAAACAAGCCAGTAAAGAGAAGAAACCGCATTTGGCACAACCCTTACATGTGCGTTCCGCAAGTGCACAGGTTGTCAAAGTAATAAAGTACCCTGGTGAGTGAGTAGTCGTATCCATAGGGAATAGTGATCATAAACACAAGAATTGCTAGTTAACTATGGTGAAGATGATTTAAAGTGGTGTGAACAATAACGATGCAAAAAGAAATTAAAAAAAAACAAGAAGGAGACGCGATAAAATGATAGGAGAAGCAATCGATAGAAAGTGGGGTACCCGGATATTGCTCGCTCTAGGACTATTGCTTCAAGTGCAAGACCGATCATTATATCTCCTAACTGATGTTTAATGAATCGTGGAAATCCTTAAATACACGGTCCAAAACCTAAGGTCAACTGTGACTAACCCTATACTATGCCCCGGCGGAAAGGAATACTCTCAACGCCTCACACTATGCAAGATTGCATAAAGCTCTAGGGACTCCAAGTGATAAACCCTATTCCCTAATCTAGATCTAACCCCTTTGGTCCAGGTGAAAGACCCCTAGTCACAATTAAGCTCCAGCGCTAAGGATTACTTCAACGCTTCACTCTGTTGCTTATGCCACTAAGCCCCAACGGAGTTCCTTTCTTACCATTTCACTCTATTATGACTGGAAAGAACCCTTGGAACATGGAGGTAGGATAAATCACACTGGAAGGAAAAGGGAACATTCCGCTACCTCTCGACTCACCCTCTCAACCCTCTCCAATCTAGCTTTGTCTAACCCTCATGGGTGTCACTCATCCACAAGGATTACCAAGATGGATTCTCAACCATAGTGTCATTCTAAGGGAAAATCACTTCAACAAGCATTCAAGATTAGAACTCAATTAGAACATCAATTAAAGAAAACATAATGAAAAATCAATGAAACAAAATCATTCTAGGGTTGGCAAGTCCAAGCACCCACTATGGGTTTAGCTCTCAATGGAATAAGATACAATCAATAATGAAATCGAAAGTAAAAATATGCAATCCATAAGTAAAACCCCCTTATAGTTCGTATTGATGGTCTTGTGGAGTATTCTCATCTTCTGCAAAGATTTCCTTTTCAAGCCTAGGGCACACCTCGCCGAATCGATACCGATGAAAGCTCCCCCAATAACTATCTTCTGAAGGAACACGGTGTTGAAGGACGTAGAACCACTCCAAAACCTTGCCAAAGCCTCTCTAAACCCTAGCCGTGAGCGCCTCCAAAGTTGGGGAAAAGATGGGGAAAAGCTCTTTTAAAATAGCTGAAATTGAGTCTTAAATAGGCTGGAATCGGGCATCCACACTGGCATATGGAACTTCCACATGCCCGTGTGAATCTCCAGGAATTGAATTTTCAGCATGTTGTGAATAGTAACTGTTACAGTGATTTGCTACATTAAACTACTACAGTACTTCACCAAAATGCTCCCTAATCCACACTTTTCATCGAGGCCACATGATTGGGCACACAACCATGCAGTAGATCGCGTTGCGTTTTCAATAAAATCACATTTGATGAAGATCTTGCTAGTCTTCCACAAGTTAGGACACATGAGCGTGACTGCCTTTGTGCCCCTCCAATTTGCATGTTCACTCGAGCATAACGGAGGTTGGCACACACTCACATGTCTTTGAGCACAACTTGTGTCTTCATGTTTGTTCACTCCAAGATTTCATCAACAATTTGCATCCATGATCTACTTTTGGTTTCTTTCTTTCATAATTGTCTCCACAACCTTACATGTGCAAAAGAACACAAATACACATGCATAAACGATAAACCCTGAGAAAAATAATGCTCAATGTAAAAAAAGAATACTTCGTATTACTATTACACAAGCACTTATCAAACTTCTCCACAGTTAAGCTCTTGCTTGTCCTCAAGCAAAAATAAATAATTGAAGCATAGAAGAAGGAAATATTGAAAGTGCTTGGCCTTAGGTTCACCAAAAGCATGCAAGGGAGTCATTCTACAATTAAGGAAAAATTTCAACACCAAATACGAAAAATCATAGCTCTAGCTAAAAACTCGAATAAAAAAGGACAACAACCCGAAATCATGTAATTGTGTGTAAACTCACTCAAGTCAACCCATCGTATACTCCTCAAAGCCCTAAGTATAAGTGACTTATTTATGTACAAAAAGAAAGAAAATAGACGGTAGTAGCTTTACACATCCTTTAAGGTAGCCCTTTCCGAAGCAGTCGCTAAGGTGGCTTTCACACTTTCGAGGTGGTAGCTCTTTCTACCAGGGTAGTAGCTTTCACTCATCTGATGAGATAGCTCTTTCTCTCATTAGGGTATAACTAGTATCCGACTTATGAAAGTAGCTTCATACTTCATAGGTGGTAGCTCTTTCCACCCACAATGCACAAACAAAAAAAAAATTTTCAAAGAAATTAAAACAAGAAACAACTAACAAGTCCCTGAAACGTCGAACTTGAGTTTCCACGAGGTTTAATGAGTGAGTAGTGCAACAAGTGTTAATCGAGTAAAAATTCCTAAAAATTCAAGTAAAAACTAGAGCATGAGAACATTCAATGTTAAAAATTCTCCTAACTTAAGAATACAACCATTGCAACTACGGTGAACCGCATTGGCTACATGAGCACAAACAATAAGAGCATAAGTATAGAACATGTGTAATGTGAACTCCCCCCCACACTTAAGATATACATTGCCCTCAATGTACGCATACAAGCACAATGAAATATAAAGCAATCAAAAGCATATGTGAAGGTGGGCAATTGAAACAATACTCCCCTGAACTCCTAATGGTATGTTTGATGGAGCTATATTCATTGATAGTTGAGTTCCAATAGGTTATGGAGCTCACATGGCCATGTGAAGATCACATTGATCGTGTCCATGACTAGTCCTCAAATTTCATACTCATAAGACCATCTGCACGTATACACAAGGGGAGTTCAGTGAACCTCAATCAAAAACAAAATAAACTCGAGTATATAAAAAGATATGGAAATGAAATACAACTTAAGACAATTGAAAATAAAAAATAAATTTAGAAGGAAGATCCTTTCTTAGTAGTACAAGTCCAAAATATAATACGGAAACGAAATATAAAAACATATAAAGTAAAGAAAGATAAAGATGCCTCAGGAGTTGGTGTCTGCTGCTATCTCATCTGCTGTTGTTAGTGGATCAATCGGTCCTGCTGGAGGTGATGGTGGTGCTGGAGATACCTGAGGAGTCCTCGGTCTCATCACAAAAGGTGAGGTCACCTTGTTCTAGGATTTGCTGTAGGATGTCGAGACGCACCATAACCTCTGTGTGGTTCGTAACCTATGTCGAGCGAACCTCAGCAATCTCGGCCCATAACACCCCTACAGCACTCTCGAGCTTCTCAAAGTGACCATAGGCTTGAGATGAAGAAAACATACACACTGGAGGTTGCTCCTGTGCTGCAGGTGGTGCCTCAATCTCCATCTGCTCAGACTGGGGCTCGAGCGTAGGCTGTGAACCCTTGGCTACATCTCCCTCGGCCTCGACTAGCTCTGGTGGTGTATGTTCGTCACATATACCCCGTCTCTATACCTCCTGATCATACCCATCAGTTATATAGTCTCCAAGCCGAGGGGTGCTGGGATAGTCATCCTTTCGGCCAACCTAATCGCGTCCAGTAGACCCATCCCGATGATGAGTCTGGTGATGTATGGGCCTGAGAAGATCATCCCTATTCTCGCATACTGTCGCTGATATCTTAGATACTCTACCAGGATATGTACCAACTGGAGTGGCACACTCTAAACCATCGAATAAAGGTATAGTAGCTCCTACTGCCAGAGTACACCGGTGCTATCACCACGACCGTTTACCGACATGCTCAAACTAGAGAAATGATAATGATATGCAGGTCAAGAAAGACATGTGGCCTTGGACACCCCCGGCTCATACTGTCCCTCGCCACATAAAGCTTTATATACGTGCTGAGGAGTCAGACTTCCCGGATAATTGGTCGCTAGCTACTCATACTCGTCAGTGTCAATGTAGGCCTCGTCATATAAACCCAGTCAGACTGAAAACTGTGTAACACTCATGCTATGTTACTGACCGAACGCACAGAATTGAATAACATCTATAATGTCAAAGCTGTTGTACAATCGGTCAAACTCAAATGATGCTTATACCTTGAGTGTCACCATATGGATAACAGGACCTCTGATAGACAATAGCTGTCTCCAACTACCCACGGATAATGGCTCCTCTACACCATCTTCCTTGTCATCCGCTAACTGAACCTCCCTGAACGCACTCAAGTCCGGGAATTGTGTCAGACCGAACTTAAGTTTCGATAGTCGATCAAACCGAGCCTGGTGCTCGGGAATCGCAAACTCCATATTCACTGGCTCAGGGAAGTGCTCTCTAGGATGTTTGTCGGCTACTTTCTTTGTTTTGGGAGCCATATCTACAAGAATTGAAAAGAAAATTGATAAGATAAACTCAAGAAATCAATACTGTAGAAATCCACGTGGCCATGTGGAAATTCCACACGCCCGTGTGGATCCACGTGGAGTGAAAGTCGTATGGCCACTATGCCAAAATCGCAGAAATACATGAAAATTTCACTTTAAAACGACTCTAACACATGCACCAACCAATTAAATATGAAAATGAAGCAGCAATCACCAATTTAATCGAAATAAATCAAGATTGGCGAAAAGAAAAAAGAAAGAGGGCGTACCGACGAAATCAAGATGGAAAACTTGAAATATAGCCAGAAAACAACCCTAGAACTCTAGAAATAGACGGTGAGGGGTTTGGAGAGCGAGGAGATGCGTTGTTTGAGTGTTTGGGAGTTAAAGAACAAAGGGGCACGAGTGGGGTTATAAAGAAAAGTTGCGCCTCTTCACTGTCTGCACATCCACACGGGTGTGTGGAAATTACCCACGCCCATGTGACTCTACAGGAGGGCTCACAAGGGCAAACAAACGCCCTTTTGTGCTCTCGAGATAGCCTCTGGCTATCTCTAAACGCATCCACACGGGCATGTGGAAATTCCCCACGCCCATGTGCCCGACCCACAGGGGCACCCACACGCCCCTGTGACTTCTCTGGCCATCTGAAAAATTTGGCTAAGTGTTCCACACGCCCCTGTGGAAATTCCACACGGGCGTGTGGATACTCATAGGGGCACTCACACACCCCTATGTCTTCCCGAGATAGGGGAGAACTCTCTACAGAGTTTCACACGGGCGTGTGGAAATTACCCACGGCTGTGTGCCAATCAAAGGGTCATCCACAGGGGCATTCACACGCCCCTGTGTCTTCTCGGGATGGAGTCTGAGAACTCTGCAAAGAAACACACGCTAGTGTGGAAATTACCCACGGGCATGTGACCGTCACAAGGTCGTTCATAGGGGCAGACACACCCCTGTGTCCTCTCAAGGTGAGCTCTAAACAAAAACACACGCTCATATGGAAACTCCACACGGCCATATGTCTTCTCTGGATGACTAAGAAATATTACAGACTTTGCAGAAGAGTTCTGCACACTCATATACACACAGAGTCTGCCTATGCTATGAAAAACTGACCATAGAATCATGGAAAACATTATCAAATGACCAAGAAACTTCGCCAAACACAATTAGGCACACAAAAACACCAATGATCTACGAGAAAAATACAACAATAGCATGTAAAAGATTAAGACACCAACACTAAAGTTCTTATTCATACAAGTACTAAACTATTGACCCGGGTGTAAAGAGACCCGGTGTTAAATCGATAACTCAGCCTGCTCAACTGTGACCTGGCTGGTTTACCCAAAAAACCATTGACCCGGTCGGATTACTTGAAAGTGAGGGTAGTGGTGACTAGTGAGAGAAACTGAGGGCGGCGACGAAAAGGAGAAGCCCGGCTGTGAGTGTGTGTTAGAGAGAGAGAGAGAGAGAGAAAGAAGGATTGACGGCAGCTGTGTGTGTGAGAGAGAGAGAGATAGAGAAGGATCGCGGGCGGCTATGTGTGTGTGTGAGAGAGAGAGAGAAGGATCGCCGGCGGGTGTGTGTCTGAGAGAGAATTCTTGTTTTTTAAATTTTTATGAGTACCCAGAATTTTTGTTTTTAATTTTTTTTAAGGGTTAGGAACTTGTGATCTTGGGACTTGATGAGAGATTATTAAATTATTAGGTTTTTAAAAATATTTATATTTTAAAAAAAAATCAATATATATATAAGACTTAAATTTGAAATATTAAATTTAATCAAATTTAAGATATTTTAAAAATAAAACAAAGATATAAAATTAAAATTTTAAATATTATATGTAACTAATTTTTTTTAATTATTAAAATATAAGTTATATTATTTTTTATAATTATTAATTATTATAATAAATTTTTTTAATATTTTATTATTGACCCTCGTTCGACCCCGGTTCGACCCGGTCAAACCCATCGACCCTTGACCCCTTGGCTTGGCCAGGTCAATGCCCGGGCCGGGTCTGACAACCTTGGCCGTGGTTGCCCACGAGATATGAAAGTATATGGACAGTACTCCTCCTTCAATGTCTTCCCGAGTTTAATATTGGCTTTCATAAAATTGGCATCCAAGTATCGAAAACAGTATGCATGTGGGGAAGAAGGGAAGACCCGTGCAATGGCGTTCACAAGGCCCTTTGACCTGTTCGACACAAATGTAATTATCTCTTCATAGTCTCCTTCATCGTATAAAGCACACCTAACTTTGAAATGAACCATGTCCAATTGCCATTGGTCTCGTTGTCGACAATACCGAAGGTGACGTGAAAAAAACCATTGTTTCCGTCTTTACTTGTGGCACCCAATAGAGTACTCCGATACTTTCCAAGGAAGTAGGTACCATTGAGCAACAGCAGCGGCTTGCATGCCCTCTGGAATCTAATGATGCACACACGGAAAGAAAAGAATGCACGTTTAAAATGCTCATCGTCTCTTTCCACGATCGCAATGTTGCCGGGTTTGTCTCAACCACCTATCCACGTACCAAAGCAACAAATCGTAGTTGGAGACGTCGCTGCCGTCGAGAATCACACGAGTATGCTCTTTACCCAACCAAACTTGCTTGTATGGAATGTGGACACCATTTTCCCGTAACATGTCCTTCTGAATGTTGATGGCCTTGTACAAGGGCTACTCTTACGCTTCTGAATGACTCGTGCGCTTACCCATTTTTTGGACACTTTCGGGTGTGACACCGATCCAATTCCACTACCGCAAGTGTGTACCGGGTGCATTGTCTTGATTATGAAAATATTCTTACTATATTCCTTTGATGCATGAAGACGCCATGGACAATCAACGGCAGCACATTCTACAGTCACCCGGTGTTTTTCATTCTTTATGAATTTGAAGTCAAAATCCCGTTTGATAGCAAAATTTCGAAGGTCGTCTTTAAAATGGTCAACGCTTACAAAACGTTGTCCGATATCCAATGACAATACCTCAGATTGATCTGATGAGGAAGGAAGGCATGACACACCGTCAGGGTCGCCATGAGGTGGAACGAATACGCTCGCAGAATCCGAATTTTTGCCAGCACTTCATTTTAAGCGATAAACGTCAATATTTTAAGTGGAAAAATCAATATTTTAAACATAACATAGATAATTTAAACAGAAAAAAATAATATTTTAACAAGAAACAAAAAAACTTAAATGTAAAAGTATATTTTTAAAGAGAAACCGATAACTTTAAACGAAAACTGGACAACTTTAAACAGAAACTAGGTTGGGAAGTGGTTAACAAAGCAAAACTTATGGTTTTGCCTTGGTTTATGCGGGAACTAGATAATTAAGAGAAAACATATCCTTTTAAATGGAAACTAGGATAATTAAGCAATAATTAGCTTCTACAACTATGTAAACATAAAACATAAAGGAGAAGAACTTTACAACGAGAAAAAATCATTTTCAGTAGGATGTGACAATGGAACATCATCTGTCTCAACCACTAGATTGACTACAGCGCATTTGAAGAGGAAGTAAACGTGACACATGCGGTGGAAGCCAACCTCATTTTCTATCAGACAAACCGTTTTATGTCCATTGGGTGTGACAAACTTCACCCTGACACGGAAAACATCCAGACCCCATCGCTCACATATCTCCGTTATCACTGATTCCCAAGAAGTCAGCGCCGTGAACACTAGTACTCGTCCCTCCCCGTTGTATCTAGCAATAGCACAAAAACTCTCCATAGTAAACTTGCATTTTTATAAATTGTTACTCTCTCTCGCGGGATGATCAATGTGAATGAAAGGAACAAATTCTCACTTTATTGGGCAACTAGCAGAACTCAAATCGAACAGAACAAAGAAGGAATTGAAAACTCCAACAATCCAAGGTGATGAATCTTCCAAACTTCGTTTGAGGCAACGAATGCAAAAATAATGCAAAAAGGTATGCAAAAAAAAGTTTGACATGATGTGATTGGACGGTTTTTTCTCACCAATTTCAAGGGCATAGAAGGAATTTTACAACATGGACAATGCTCCAGTGAACTGCAGGGGGCAAAAAACAAGTGAAATAATAATAGAAGAGTTGTCCAAGGTATGCAAAACTTGTAGGAGCTGTTTGGGAATATTTAAAATTCTTAAGAAGTAATCAGTAATTTTTTCTTTACATTATTATAGTTTAGATAGATAGGTACTTATCAAACGGATAAAAATCGCTCTTAAAAATTAGTTCAAAATTTCAAACTTTCATGTAGGGAACTCTGAATGGAATAATTTTTTTAATTAAAAAAGATATTAAAAAAAATAAGTGAAGATTGCAAATGCAAAAACGTCCGAATATAATTTATGAAAACTTCGCATGGTGAATGAAAAAAAAATAAAAAACGAAGTTGCTAGTGCGTAAACTTTCGGGTAGGGAACTCTGAATGGAATAATTTTTTAATTAAAAAACTTATTAAAAATAAATAAGTGAAGGTTGCAAATGCAAAAACGTCCGAATATAATTTATGAAAACTTCGCATGGTAAATGAAAAAAATAAATAAAAAACGAAGTTGCTAGTGCGTAAGCGAGAGAGAGAGAGAGAGAGAGAGAGAGAGAGGAGCATTGACGTTCTCTTGAGAACTCGCGGAGATGGAGATGGAGGCGACGGTGCGGAACGTTCTCGAGCAGGAGACCTTGAAGTGGGTCTTTGTCGGTGGCAAGGGCGGCGTCGGTAAGACCACCTGTAGCTCCATCCTCTCCATCTTGCTGGCCTCCGTGCGCCAATCCGTCCTCGTTATTTCCACTGACCCCGCCCACAACCTCAGTGACGCATTCCAGCAGCGATTCACCCGCATCCCCACCCTCGTCAATGGATTCTCCAACCTCTTCGCCATGGTTTGCCCTCTTCCATTCCTTCCCCCTTGATTTGATTGCGTTTATTCGGTCTTTTGTTGTTTGAGAATTGGAACTTTTAGAGGAGAAGAGGGAAGTATTCGGATAAAGTTTTGATCTGCCAAAATACAAGCTTGTTAGATTGAAAGATTTGATTTTGATTTTCAAAGATGTGTTTTTTCTTTCTCTGATCCATCTCTGCAATCCTGAATTGGTTTGTTCATGATTGATACCCTTAGTAGTAGTATATTGTTTCTATTTCGATAGCAAGTTTTTGTTAATGAGGAAGTAAAGATATTTGCCTGCTGCCGTACCTCTTGAATATGCTTAGGTTCTCTAATAGGTTACCTAATGACAACCCCAAAAGAGAGTCTGAACCGTGTAAAGTGCTGCTAAATGTGAAAAAACAATATCAAAGTTAGGAATGGTGCAATTTTCAATAGCTTATATTCTTTCATATTGGCGAAATTTGATAGTAGTTGCCAAATAGTAGTTGTCTTTTGGAACTCATCTGAAGCTTGTCACAGAAAATTATTGGAGGGATCACAACGATGTAATGCCCAATGATTAGAAAAGAACTTACTGGGGAAGTGTTTCTCATAGATTATAAGACAACTGAGATGCTTTAATTTGCAAAATTCTAGTTTAAGAAATTTGTATATGTTGGATGTTTGGGTCAAAGAATCTGTCCTTGGTTTGCTCTGATTGACCCCCTTCTTTTTTCATGTAAATTCTGGTGTAAATTTTTCATGATATTCTGATCTAGAGAAGGCCTAAACTCATCTTGTTCTATCTCTTACATTCAATTCCTATGGAGAAATAACTGCAAGTTGATTTAAAATGAGATGTGAAAAATTTGCTGCTTTCCTTGGCTGTTCTGTTGTATGGTTACATTCTGAAGATTTACTAGCTTGTTGGTGTTGTGTTCCATAATAAATTCAAGTGTTGAGTTTTCATTTGCATTTTTTGCCAAGGATATTTATGTTTACTTGCATAATTTGCTGAAAGGATTTCCATTTTGCATGGTTATGCTTCATGCTGGTGGGGAGGTGTATACATGATGGTCTTTTTAATTGGCATGAGTGACATTGGAAGTAAACCATAAACCATTTCAGAGCTATTAACACTTCTATAAATGGAGTGTAAAAATTTTTGTTTAGTGATCATCTCAAGAGGTTTTGCTGCATGTCTTGTGTAATTGGAAATTTGAGCAATAATGCATGACTTCTTGAATATGTTTTTAGTTGACATGTTGAACTTGTGGTTTCACAACACTCATCTACATATTTGTTGCGTCCCAAGTGTCAATATTTTGCTAATATATTCCTGTGAAGGATTGCTTTTACTATTCTGCAGTTGACAGTGTTATTCGATACTGATTCTTGTTCTGACACTCATTAATTTACATTACAGTTCCATGTGTATTCTTCGTATGGACATGAATAACTTCCTTTTTTTTGTAGCAGCATGTATACCAGACATGATTCTCGTCTCTGGATACTCTTCTTTATATATATTCTTCTCTTATTTGGCAGGAGGTGGATCCTAAAGTTGAAAATGATGACTTAACAAATGATGAAGGGATGGATGGTTTTATATCAGAATTAACCAATGCAATACCTGGAGTTGATGAGGCTATGAGTTTTGCTGAAATGCTGAAGTGAGTCCCATACCTTGCTTCCTATTTCAGAACTACAGTCATCTATTGGCATGCTGAATATATGGTTGAATTTCATATTCGTCACTTTCATAGTTGCATGTTCCAATTACTTTAAAGGGTTAAAACTTGGTTTGGCATTCTGACAATAGGTTCATAGAAACATACGTAGCCGTTTGTTCAATTTGTGATAGCTAATGTCCTATGTTTTAGCACAAACTTCTAAGACTATTCTTTTCTTGTGCAGATTAGTACAAACAATGGATTATTCAGTAATAGTATTTGACACAGCTCCAACAGGACATACACTTCGGCTACTCCAATTCCCATCAACTTTGGAAAAGGGATTAGAAAAAATGATGGCCTTGAAAAATAGATTTGGTGGCCTGCTGAGTCAGGTAATCTTTTAAATTTCTGAAAAGCATTCAAAGATCTCTTCCGCTGAACTTTGTGGTTTCTGTAAATCTTGTGTTTTTTTGAGGATGAGGTTATATTTTTTTTGTACCTTCCTATATAAATATGTGTGGTGCTGTTCTTTGTTGATTCACTTACAGACTGGCATGATTACAAGTTGATTGTGATCTTACAGATGCTTCTATGTTTGTCTGCTTTGAATTATTAGATTTTCAATCTGGGGTAGAATTTTCCTTGCAATTACAAATGCTTTGGAATGTCTCTCTTTGTAACAGTGCCTATTACTAACCAATTCATTTCAGAAATCAATTCACTATATGACTGAAAATTGATAATTGCCCTTTTAGTTGATATTTATCATCATCCACTGTCCCACTAATTCGGTAAATGAAAAATTCGTTCCTTAACATGACGCTGAGCGTTTAGTTTAAATTGACGAGGAACATTTGTTTGGAATATAAATTCCATGAGCCCTCAAAGTGAAAGGTTTATGATTGTGCTCTGATATTTGTTAATAATGTATTGGTGATTATCCTAAGATGCTCAAAAAACATCTTAATCCATGGTATTTTATTCCTTGTTGGATGCACAAGGCAAAGAAATCAGTGCTTGCTGATCTAGTTGATTGATTATTTGTTGAACTAAGAAATTGTAGAGTGCTATGAATTCTCCTTTAGAAATCACATTTATTTTATTTTTGTGGTTTCCTAAGCTCCATATTCTTAAATTGAGATATACTAATGACACAGAATTTGGATGCCTTCTTCCATGTTCATTTGCACATGTCCCCTATATACGTCAAGAAGTTATTTCGAACTTTTTATTGTTTGCCAAGTAACATGGTGTGAAAAATTGTGGCAGGCAACTCGTTTGTTTGGTCTTGGAGATGAATTCAGTGAAGATGCAATGTTAGGGAAGCTTGAAGGCATGAAAGATGTGATAGAACAAGTGAACCGGCAATTCAAAGATCCGGTAAGATAGAAAATCCAAATTTTGTGGTCTTTTCTAGTTTCAGAATTAATACCATGTCTAGGTGAATGCTAGATGTCCAGACATCTATAAATAAGGAGTTACTATCATGTTATTAATTTGATGTTAGAACTTGCTTACTAATTAACCAAGAAAGAAAAGAGTTATCAACCAGAAGAAAGTTCTGAAAATCTAAATTTCTGGTGCAAATATGTTTGTCCGCATATAGATATCCTCCTCCTCTTTGTTTGGTAAGTATAGGGATGATCATGCTTATTCATGAATATTTAAATGCATAATATTTATTGTATATGATAGATAACCATATGTATGTAATGCCTGAGATCAATTACCTATTTAGTACTCAAATCTTTGAGCCCACAAATGACTTGAATGTGCATTAGATCTGTGTGAGACAGACATAGATGTATAAGCCAAGGTTTTCCAACTTCAGAACATTCAGGTAAACCAATTTCGAAATATAGTCTTAATGTGGCTGTGAAATGGATGTGATAATAATTACTTCTGAGATGCTATCTAGAGGGGCTCACGTTAATGTCATTATTCTGTCATTGCATTTTCTTTGTCAGTTAATTTTATTTATATCAGCAACGTATCTGAGCTATAATCTTAGATCTTATAAAGACTAAGCAAAGCTTATATTTTAGCTCAAAAATTGCCTGGGCTTTGGAAGCATAGAGCAGTTCCATTTGTTTATTCATGTAGAACCATCTGCTGGTCTCTGACAACAGTGTTTGTTAGTGCAAGTCTAGAAGACACGTCCAACTGAATGATTTTTTTTAGATACTTTCCAAGCCTTCAGTAGTTCTTTGTGTTTTTTGTTGTACTGTTTCTATAATTGACCTTTTGAATTTACAACCCTTGAGAATTCTTGTGGGATTGGTTTGAGTTTTTGCTTTGTGTAGATCTATACAAGAATTGCATCTTTGGCAACATTTCTCATGGTGATCGTGCATGATTTATTTCTCTCCTTTCCAATTAAAATTAGGATCTTAAAATCTCCAAATTGTTTACTTCTCATTGCATTCCTTGACAGGACTTGACAACCTTCGTCTGTGTCTGCATTCCAGAATTTCTTTCTCTTTATGAAACAGAAAGGTTGGTGCAGGAGCTGGCAAAGTTTGAGATTGATGCTCACAACATAATCATCAATCAAGTACTCTTTGATGAAGAAGGTATATTTGATGACTAAATTAAGACATATTTTGCAACATCAACTGATCATCCTCTCTTCAAGTTATTTTGAGATGCTCATCTCAGCCTAAGAACAATTTCTGTTTTGGTAATTGTTAGTGGTTGAATCAAAGTTGTTGAAAGCACGAATTCGGATGCAACAGAAATACATAGATCAGTTCTACATGTTATACGAGGACTTCAATATAACTAAGCTGCCATTGCTTCCACAAGAGGTATCATTCTGTACAATTATGTTCATTATCCGCTTAACAATAATCCAATACCATGTTGTCATTTTCTCAAAGGTATGTGGAGTCGAAGCTCTGAAAAGATTTTCACAGCACTTCTTATCACCATATCAGTCTCTGCTGGTGCGGGGCACTGTCGAAGAGTTGGAGCAGCGAATTTCAATCTTGAGATCACAACTGCAGGAAGCAGAATTGGAGCTGGAAAGGCTGCAGAAAGGCAAACAAGTAGCGTGTTTCACCTCGGCTTCTTCATTGCTGGATCCTTTTTGAGGTCACAACTAGAAGATAGACTGAAGACTGAAAACCACAAAAATTTTAAAACTGAAGCCATGTTAAAGGCATGTTTTGCCTGCTTGATATCCGGGCGAGTCTTTTTATTGCATTATGTGTTTAGTATTTCACAAGGACTATTTTTACTTAGTTTACTGTGCTAAATCATTTTTTTGCCCCCTAATCTATTCTTTCCTTATTTTCTGACATAATTTAAATTTCAATTTGTTAAAGGATTGACAGTTCAATGTTCATTTTTGTGCCTGTGCTAGTAAAACAAAGTCAAAACAAAGATGAATCTCACACCTCACATTTTTTTAACCAACATTAGAAGGCAAGAATGGCATTTGTATATATTTGTCATGCGAGGTGGTAGGTAGAGAGCATTAGTGGAGATTGGTGGGGGATATATTATATTATTATTGGGTGATAGGTGTAAGGGTGAGCAAAACCGGGTATTTAATCCGGTTTTTAAAATCGGATCGGAAACCTGGTTTTTCGGAGCAGGAAAAACTCGATCCTTATTCGACCCAGGTACCAAAAATCGGGTATTCAATTTAAACCGGATTGGATATCAAATATTCGGATTCGAAATTAAGTTTTATCAACTTCATGAATTTGTTTTATATAATAAGATTACATAAAAAAAAAAAATAAATATGAAAAACTTATAACTTAGCGTTAAACCTTTATATTACTCTACACACAACAAAATCATAACAAAAATAATAGAGTTTTATGTAACCATTACAAATAAAATAAAATAAAATAAAATAAAATTTTCTGAAACATCAAGCTTCTCATCAATAATGATAATTAGTTGTTATAGAAGAGATTTGAATAGAGGGTAGAGAAAAGAGGTGGGGTAATAGCCATTGGGGATGGGGAGATAGAGATTTGAAATTTTTTCTTTTTACTTGTAACCCCTATAGAATTTAAATTTATTAATATATATATATATATATATATATATATATATAACTCTTTAAGTTATTTGATTAGGCATTTGGATATATTTTTACTTTTAGCCCTTGTAAAATTTAAATTTATTAATGTATATATATAACTCTTAAAGGGTTTAGATGAGGGATTTGGATTTTTTTTTCATTTCTACTTTTTAAACCATATAAAATTTAAAATTTATAATATAATAAAAATTAAAAACCCGAATTCGACACGGTTTTCATCTAAAAAATTCAGATCAAGTACCCAACCTTTTTTTCAGATTGGGTACTAAAAAATTTGAGAAAAAAAAGGATACCGGATCAGATCACCGGATCCGGATTTTTTTGCTCATCCTTAGGTAGGTGGCACCAATCCCATTCATGTGAGCCTTTGGATCAAATTGATCCTGACCATTGATTTGGTAGATAAGAGCCTGTATAAATCCTTCATGACACCATGTTAAAACACACAAGAAAGCTTTGTGACAAGCATTGCTAATAGAAGAAGGCTTTCTCCTCATATTGGCTTGTTTATTTATTTGTGTTCTTCCATACTTTTTAAGGGCCGCACGGAATCTTGAATGAAAGAACAAGTCCATGACAAGTGGTATTAGAGCTTTGGTTTTCTTACATCTTGCTTTTGAAAATTTCAGGATCTCAAAGTGACATGACCTAAGGTGCTAAGGAGAAGCAACCCCTAGAAGGAGAGGGCAAGTTCTAGAGACATCATGGCGTACATGAACACAAGGCTCTCAAAGGTGGATCTTGTGGTGGCCGAAGGGTAAGAGCGGTTTGATGAGGAGTTCTGGGAGGATATGCAAGGATCACTCAACATGACCGCCTCGAAGTGCCTCGACCACATCAAGAGCTTGGAGTAAACCCTCTAACCTGAAGTCATTCTTCTTAAGGAAAAACTCAAGAGCTTCATTACCAATGAAGTGTTTGAGAGGGTCATCACCGAATTAAAGGCCGAACTTAATGGAGTACGAGAGGAGCTTGTATTATGCAAGAGGACTATTGCCCATGATGGAGGTGTGGCCATCCTGGCCACTATTTAGATGTCCTCGAAGGTTGATGTTCTAAGACCCAAAGCCTACAATGGGTCTAGGAATGCAAAGGACATTGATAACTTCTTTTAAGGTCTAGAACAATACTTCAATGCCCTTGGCTTGGAGGAGGGCAAAAAGGTAGATAGTGCAACTCTCTATCTCACAGATGCCGCAATAATTTGGTGGAGACAGAGATATGGCGACATTGAAAGAGGTACTTTGGCCATTAATTCTTTTGATGACTTCAAGAAGGAACTTAAGAAACAATTATACCCCGAAAAATACCAAGAATGAGTCAAGAGCAAAATTTCGTTGACTTTCCCACAAAAATAGCATTCAAGAGTATGTGAAGTAGTTTTCCGAAATACTCTTCGAAATCACCGACTTCCCCGACAAAGAAGCTTTGCCTTCATGGATGGACTCCAACATTGGGCTAGATTGGAGGTCCAAATGAGGGGTGCTCAAGATCTTGCCACGACCATTGCCATTACCGAATCTCTTATTGAGTTCAAGAAACTAAAAAATCCCAAGTCCTTTAAAGACAAAGGGTTCAGAGGCAAGAGTGGAGGAGAGAACATGAAGGAGAACTTCTCCAAATCCTACAAACCCAAGGAGGGACGTAGTACACCGGAAAGTAAAGAACGTCATCCACTTAAATGTTACTTTTGTGATGGGCCTCATTTTATGAGGAATTATCCAAACAAGAGAAATATCTCCGCCTTGGTGGAGGATAAAGCCCAAGAAGAGAAAAAATGGGTTCTTTACAAATATTAGATGCCATTAAGGAAACTGAGAAGAAGGGCATTTACATGTTGAAGCCGAAGTGAAAGGGCAAGTTGTGAAGGCTTTAGTTGACACTGGTATCTCCAATAACTTCCTTTAGTGGAAGGAAGCCAAGAGGTTGGGTATCCCCTACAAGAAAGAGCAATGGTGGTTTAAAGCTATTAACTCTGAGGCCAAGCCAATATTTGGTGTGGCACATGGCGTGGAAATGAGCCTAGGAGAATGGAGGAGCCAAATCGATTTCTCCATCATGCTGATGGATGATTAGATTACCTCATGGTCCTTGGGATGGACTTTATGGATAGTGTCAAGGTGGTGCCAATCCCCTTTTCCAATACGATGTGCATTGTTGGAGAAAGAAGCCCAAGTATGATACCTTTGGCAAGGGAGGTATGCCTCCAAACTAAACAAATCTCGGCCTTGCAACTCCAAAAGAGACTTAAGAAGTCTTACACCACCTTCCTCGACGTACTCAAGGAGGAAGCCAAAGAGACCTCTTGTGTAGTACCAAAAGAGATCACATTCGTCCTTGAAGAGTTCAAGGATGTCATGCCAACGGAGTTGTGATAAGTACTTGAGTGAACATATTTGTTTATATGTTTTACATGCATTGAGCATCATTTTTATCATGTTTTATGTGCATAAATTGTATTTAGTGTTTCTTTGTGCAAATAGGTATGTCAAGGCTTTTAAAGAGGAAAGGGAGCAAAGATAGGTCATGAAGGCATAATTGGAGAGTCTTTTGTGTAACACAAGGATCAAGACACAGGTGGAGTTCTTACACATAGGGGCGTGTGCAAACTTTTGAAAGAATTCAAGTTAGATCGTGAGTTGGAAAGCCACAAAAGTAGCCACATTCCCTTGTCCTGACTTGTGTGAAGACTTCAAGAGCCTTTCCAATGATGCTTAATCGACAAGAAACCTTATGACTTACCACATGGGCATGTGCCCATTCATGCGGCCTCAAGAGGAGGAGAATTTTTGGAGCAAAAGATTCTGTAGTAGTATTGTAGCAAAATACTACAACAGTAATGTAGCAATTACTGTTCATGACCGGGTAGAAAAATCTACAGCCCACATAGGCGTGTGAAAGTCCACCCGGGCGAGTGTAGGAATGTGACAAACACGAGTTATTAATTATAAAAGGTCATTTTGCCCGATTTTTGGATATCTTTTCTGCGGCTCTTGAGATGTGAGGTGGCTAAGGTTTGGAGAGGAGGTCTTTGCGGCTTAGGAGACGTTTCTTCACCAACTTTGATCCATTCCTCCTCCGTCGTGGCATCAAGGAAGCCACCAGTAACCCTAGCTTCAGAGTGGATTCCATCAAGAAGTTGAAATTATCCTTCAAGGCCATTAGTGCAGATATAGTGGGGTGTATTTCTATGGCTTTTGCATACTTTCACTTATTGATTGTTTGTTTTGTATATTTCTCCATGGAGAGCTAAACCCCTAGAGTGTATTTGGGCTTGTGAACCCTAGGATTATATTTTTGTGTGGATTTTCTTTGTGTTTCTATTTAATCCTTGTTTAGTTGAGTTTCAATCTTATTTTTTTAATGCTTTCTTGCCTTATCGATCTTATGGTTGTTCGGTTTGCATGATTTGTTCACCTTGGTGAGAGAGAGGATCTCATAGGGGATTGGGAACATTTCACTTAGAAGTAGGGCTAGATCTATTCTTATGAATCAGATACGGGACCTTTCACCTAGAAGTAGGGTTAGGTCTATTCTTAGGAATCGGATACATCTTTTGGAATTCCTAGAGTGCTATGCGGTCATATGTTGTGTGAGGTGTTGAGACTGAGAGATTTTTACACCTGGATCTCGTAGGGGACTAGTATCGGTGATTTGGAGGCAGGATCCGATTATTTTTGGATTTCCATAACTTAACATATTCTTTCGAGAAACATTTTGTACACCCAGTATCTAATACCAGAATCCTAGGGAGAGCATCGCTAGGATATCCCACTTCTAGTGATTGAGAAATCCCTCTATTTTACCTTTGTATATTCGTCTTTGGTATTCATTTCTTTGCACATTAGATCATCACATCATCTCACTTATTAGATTAGACAATAGAGAAGTAGTTAATACTAGTAACCCTTTTCCCTGTGGATTTGACTACTTGACCTGCTGGGTATACTTTATTACTTAAACGACCTATGCACTTGCAAACACACACAAGGGATGTGTCAAGTTGCAAAAGAAGCTTCCACCCAAGAGAAAGGTGGCCCACAAGATTGAGCTAGAGCATGGATCAACACCAATGGCCGTCATTTCTTACCAGATGGCACCACCTGAACTTGAAGAGTTGCGGAAACAATTGAATGAGTTACCTGACATCTGCTACATTCGACCTTCAAAGGCACCATACGGCTCTCCTGTCCTTTTCCAAAAAAGCATGATGGGTCTTTGTGGATGTGCATTGACTACCGGGCTCTCAAAAAGCTTACGGTAAAGAACAAGTATTCGTTTTCCTTATCAGAGACTTGTTTGATAGGCTTGGAGAAACCAGATGGTTCACCAAGCTTGATCTAAGGTCTAGGTATTACCAAGTGAGAATTGTGAAGGAAGTTTTGCTAAAGACCGCATGTGTAATAAGGTATGGCTCTTACGAATTCCTTGTTAAGCCGTTTGGGCTTAATAATGCCCTGGCTATATTTTGTACTTTGATAAACCATGTTTTACATCTCTTCTTCGATAAATTTGTTGTCGTGTACTTGGATGATATAGTAGTTTGTAGTAAGACCTTGGACGAACACATCCAACACGTACAACAAGTTTTTCGAGTTTTAAGGGACAATGAAATATTTGTAAAGAAAGAGGAGTGTGAGTTTATAAGGCCGGAGGTCTCATTTTTGGGACATGTAGTCGGACATGGGAAGATCAAGATAGATCATGCCAAGTTCAAGCCATTGAATCGTGGGAGGCACCATAGAGATCTACGAAATTACAAAGCTTCCTTGGCTTTGTAAACTACTACCGCAAGTTCATCTGGGGGCATTCTTCCATTGCTTCCCTTCTCACCAACCTAGTTAAGGAGAACTAGGCATGGGAGTGGAACATGGTATGCCAAGATTCATTTGTGATGTTGAAGCAAGCCGTGATTGAGGATACCCGTACTTGCACTTCTGGACCATACCAAACCATTTGAGGTACAAACCGATGATTTTGACTTTACCATTGATGGTGTATTGATGCAGGAGGGATACCCTATTTCATTTGAAAGCTGGAAGCCCAATGATAGGGAGAGAAAGTACACGGTCTAAGAGAAGGAGATGACGACCATGGTACATTGCCTTAGAACTTGGAGACATTACTTGTTAGGGGCCAAATTTAAGGTGAAGGTGGATAATGTTGCTACAAGCTACTTCCTCACTCAAAGGAAGTTGGCACCAAAGCAAGCAATGTGGCAAATGTTCCTCGCGGATGCGCTAAGTAGGATGGCGGAGCGTGCCTCTATTTCTTCCCCAATTTTTTCTTTGGCAAGCCACATCTAAGAAGACTTACAATATGATTCCAAAGCCAAAAACATCTTGGAGGCTGCAAGTGGAGGCAAGACTCACTGATTTTGGGTGAGAGATGAGGTTCTTGTAACCAAGGCAGACCGACTATATGTGCCTAAGTGGCAAGGACTAAGGAAGAAGATTATGAAGGAGTGCCATGACTCACTTTAGACTGGGCATCCGGGAGCCCAACTCACCCAAGCACTCATCGCGAGGGCCTATTATTGGCCTTACATGCGGGATGACATTGAGTTATATGTGAAGGCTTGTCTTGTGTGCCAACAAGACAAGGTAGAGCAAGGCCGCAACCCCAGACTTCTCCAACCCTTTCCTACTCCGGAGAGACCATGGGAAAGGATTTCCATGGACTTCATCGTATTCTTGCAAAAGTCCGAAGGGTGTAGCAACATCATGGTGGTTTTAGACTTGTTTAGCAATTATGGGGTCTTCATCCCAATACACACAAATTAAAGTTAATACCAAGGATGCCGCAAGATTGTTTCTCAAACATGTAGCCCAGTATTTTGGCATCCCAAGAAGCATCATAAGCGACCGTGACACAAGGCTCATAGGGTGGTTTTGGACCGAACTCTTCAAGCTTATGGGGACGGAACTCAGCCTCTCTATGAGTTTCCATCCCCAAACCGATGGGTAAACCGAGAGGGTGAACGCCTTGGTGGAGCTTTACCTATGGCATTATATGAGTGTCAACAAATAAGCTTGGGTGAAATTTCTTAACATGGTCCAATTTTCTTACAACCTCCAAAAGAATGTGTCTTTGGGGACAAGCCCATTTGTGATAGCCACCGGGCAACAACCGACTACACTGCACACTTTGGGAAGGGACTACAAGGGTAGCCTGACCGCATTCAAGTTTGCCAAGGGGTGGCAAGTAAAGGCTGACATGGAAAGAGTCTACTTGGTCAAATATTCAAAGAAGATGAAGAAGTGAGCAGACACGAAAAGGAGACATGTAGAGTATGAAGAAGGAGACTTGGTGATGGTAAAGCTTCTTTACCACCAAAGCCAGAGATTTGCCAAGGTGCACAAGGGCCTAGTACAGAGGTATGAAGGGCCATTTTTGGTCAAGAGGAGGGTAGCAACTTGGCCTAATAATTGAAGCTACCAAAGCACTTGGAGATGCATCCCGTATTTCATGTAAGTCTCCTAAAAGCTTATCATGCCGAAAAGGTGGAACCCGGCCTAGGAGAGTTAAAGAGAGCACCCACAACAATCACAACCTTTGAAAGAGATTCTATCTCATCGCATTGTCTGAGGAAGAGGAGCTCATCCAAGCTAGAAGTAGTATTTTGTGAAGTGGAGTGGCTTGCCACTAAGTGAGGCAAGTTGGGACCCGCTTACAAGCTATGGAACCACTGCGGAGCCCTTAAAGCATATGAAGATGCAATGTGGATGTCACCGGATTGAGTGGAGGAAGGTGTCACATCCCACATTTTTCTCCACCAACATTAGAGGACAAGAATGACATTTGTATATGGCCTTGTTTGGATTGGCTTTTGGAAAACCCAGAAGTGCTTTTTTATAAGTTAAGCACTTTTGGGTTCCAAAAATGTTGTTTGTATTGGATTTTCTGAAAAAGCAGAAGCTATAAAAAAAGCTGAAAAACAGTTTTTTTCAAAAGCTAGTCATGACCAGCTTATTAAAAAAGCTATTTTTTAGCTTATTTTTACAACTTATGTTTCTACATAAAAGTTAATCCAAACAGAAAATACAAAAAGGGCTTAACTTACTCTGGAGAAACACTTTTTTCGTAAGCACTTCTACTAAATTAAAAAAAAGCACTTTTTTGATAAGCTAATCCAAACAAGGCCTATATTTGTCATGACATGGTGGTAAGTAGAGGGTATTAGTGGGGTTGGTGGGATATATTATATTATTATTAGGTGGTAGGTGGCACAAACCCCATTCATGTGAGCCCTTGGATCAAATTGATCTAGACCATTAATTGGTAGGTAAGGGCCTATATAAACCCTTCATTATACCTTGTAAAAACACTTGTGACAAGTATTGCTAATAGAAGAAGAGTTTCTCCTCATATTGGTTTGTTTATTTACTTGTGATCTTACATAGTTTTAATCTTGCTTTACTAGCTTTGCCTTGTTTTCATTTTCATACTTGCAAGTTGTATTTTTCATTAACCAAACTGAGAAGGCTGCCTTAATCGAGCAACGACTTCAAAACATCAACTAAGGACCACACGAAATCTTGAACAAAAAAACAAGCCCGTGACAAAAGGCACTAACCTGCAGGCATTAAGAATTTTAAACATAAGACATGTATTTAGACATTCTATGCATTTAGAATCTGTAGATTAAAAATTAGCAAACAAATATAATTGTGCAATGTTTTGTTTCTCACATTTTAAACCACAAGCGAATAACATTAGGTGGAGGAAATATTTGGACTGAGGGAAAATTTTCGCACTTAATAGATACTAATTAAAAAAATTTTAAATGTATCATATGTCGATTGTTAATCATTAATTATATTTAGGGTAAATTACTTATAAGTCACTGAAACTTTTCAAATATACCATTCAGTCCCTCTGACAAAAATCTATACTATTCAGTCCCTCCTCTTTAATTCTCTTTCCACATTGTCCCTGCCATTACTTTGATCCGTGAAATATTATCAAAATCCCAAAAATGCCCTTGCATGCTTTTGAGAGGGAAATGAAGCGAAAATGGCACCAGGTCTTGTCAAAGTATGGTTTCTTGTCCTTGTTCTCTTCTAGAAGAAACTTCTTGTTGCCATTGCTTTTATACTCAAGCTTTTTTGTAAGAATGGAGTAAATCTCTTCTCAATCTGAAGACCAACTTAGTGGGCAGGAAAGTCGATCATGGTGTAGGTGAAGAACACTAGCAGGGGGAGAAAGCTTGCAGCAGGAACAAAGGGCAAACAAACATCTTGTATTGGTATTTATTTTGTGTAACTTATAATGTATATGTTAATGAACATTTTAATCCTTATCTTACCTTCATTAGTTTTTGTTGATCCAGGGATGGATACATTTTATGGTATATCACGGCATAAGGGAGAGGGTTATGTATTACACTTCACTGTCTTAACTGCATGGGGGTGGATAGTAGAAGAGATATGTGAACGGTGGAACCTTGAAGCTACCCGTGTGAGGGTGAATTATTTAATGCCAGATGAGCACAAGACAATGTCTTGTATTAGCTCAGAAAGCGACTTCCAACGGATGTGTCACATTCACCATATGTTGAACAAGAATGTGGTGGATATGATAGTTGAGATTGATAATGGAATTACAGAGGGCTCTTTTGTGTCATCAGTATTATCATAATTATCATATCCAATTAGTTTTAATTTCCTTTATATAGTGTTCACAATCTCAGTATTTCATGTAAATTCACCTTTATACATTTTTTGTGCATTATTTTCTCATTAGAAATCATTTGTTATGCGTAAGTTTTGATGGTAAAGTCTTCATAATCATCCAAATGTTTATTTATAGAAGTTTTTGATTACATATGTTATTATCTACTCAATTTCAGACAATAGTCATTACATATGTTAGTAACTGTTTAACATTCGTATTGATGTGATCAAGGAGTCTTTATCACAAAGTGCTGTATTTAATCAATGCCCCCTGCCATTATCCAGTTTGACTGGAGGAGCAATGTCGAACTCTTTAAGCAATTTTGAACCCGACATGTTCACAGTAGGTCAATGTTATGAAAGTGCAACAAAATTCAAGGAAGCCTTGTATGACCATGCTATCATGCGGAATTTCAACTTTCAGCTCATAAAAAATGATAAAGAAAGAGTTACTGTGACATGTGCTATGATGGTTGTGAATGGCGTGTCCATGCTTCAAGAGATGGGAACCTTCCAACGTTTAGAATCAAAACAACCCAAATGGTGCATACTTGTGGTGGGGGTATCGGCACAACGTCACATCCAAAAGCATCAAAGAAATAGGTTAGTATGCATGTAATACAAAAACTCTGAGATCGTTCTCTATACCGTGCAGTGGATATACAACGGGATTTATGGCGTGAACAAGGTGTTCATTTTCCATACAAACAAGCATGGATGGGTAAAGAGTTAGCATGAGGAATTCTCCACAGAAGTGATATAGCAAGCTATGATCTGCTGTTATAGTACACGGGAAAGTTAACTGAAACAAATCTGGGAAGCATTATGATCATTGACACGGATGGTGACTGATTTAGACGTGGTTTTTTCTGTTTTGGTGCTTGTCTTAATGGATTTTGAAAGGGAGGTAGACCTATGTTATTTCTTGAAGGAACACATCTACTTGGGAGATATGGTGGTAGCATACTCTTAGGTGCAACAAGCAAGGATGCAAATAAAGGATTATTCCACTCGGCATTTGCTATCGTGGATAATGAGATTGATGACAGCTGGACATGGTTCATATCAACATTAGGTGATGCATTATATGTGAAGCTGACTATGACAAGATCATTATGTTCATATCTGATCGATCCAAGGGCCTTGTGAATGCTATTGCCAGGGTCTTCCCTTCTTCCCCACATGCATACTGCCTATGACATCTTCAAGCAAACTTCTTAAAATCAAATAGTTAGCTAGGGAGGGTATTGAAAGATGAGTGTTGGAGCTTGATTATATGTGTAGCATATGCATGCACATCTTCAAAATATGATGATGTTCTAAACAAACTCTTACTCACCTTGGCACAGGCCCATAACTTATTGTTCCAAAAATCGGACTTGAAGCATTGGTGTAATTACTTATTCCAGGGATGCCGATGGGGTGAGATGTACTAAAACGTTGCTGAATCTTTTAATGCATGGATAAGAGAGGCACGCCACCTTCCTGTGTGCAACATGGTTGACTCGATCAGGTTTGTTTCCTAACTGTATTGTTGAATAGTTTATTCATTCAAGATTGACATTAGATGTTCTCAACTGCGCTTTTTGGTATAGTTATCACTTTTATTGATTACTTTTCATGGTTTCTCAATACTTTCAAAGTTTTTGTAATTAGTATTTGTCTTTCCTAGTTAATATTATTGATAAATCATTATTATATTAATTATATGTTTATTAAATTATGAAAATGTTAAGTTATGTCTATTACTGCATGGTTACGAAGTTGTTGCCTTTAGTATTATTGTAATCTATGCAGAATCCATACGTCTTTGTTTACATTTGGTCTAATCTATATGTGTCATAGGTACAAGGTAATGAACATGCGGTATAATCGGCACCAATAATGTGAGAAATGTGACACTCATCTTTGTCCCGTGGTTCACAAGAAGATTGAGGAAATGATAAAGGCAAGCAGGTCCCTTGTTGTTGGCCACTCTAATAGGGAACAATATGAGGTTATTGACCGCTATAGCAATTCCGTCAATTTACGTGATAGGACATGCTCATGTTGACATTGGCAAATTTATGGTCTACCGTGTCGACATGCCTGTGCGGCGATCATGCAGACTGATACTAATGTTCATTGTTTTGTGGCTAAATATCACATAGTTGCTTCATAAAAGGCAGCTTACACAACCCCAATATTTTCTATACAAGACGATGACAAATCTAAAGATGATAGCAAACCTCTACGTCTTCGACCACCTTTTGCAAAGAGAAGACCTGGGCGGCCAAAACGCAAGAGGATTGAATCACAGGCATTCACCGTGAGGAAGCTACGTTGTAGTCGCTATCACGAAATTAGGCACAATAGAGCTACCTGAAATGCAGTTATCGTAGACAAAAAATGTGACAAAAGTTAAATATTTCTTTTTAGAAGTAGTAGAACATCTCACCTTATGAAGTTTTATAATAGAATGTTTTTGAGCACATTAGCTTGATATTGATAGTGTTGTCTAGATATTAAAAATTTTCATGCAAAATATGAAGCCAGAGAGTCATATTTCAATACATACCATCGAAATATAAATGGTTAGTAACAATTCTAAACTTGTTTATAAAATTATGAAAGTATTCATATAATAAAGAGCAATATTTGTAGATGGTAACCAACTACCAATGATTACAGATAAAGTACAAGTTCCATAAACAGTTTTATACCAGTTTACACAAAGTCCAATGATTATGGACGAATTACAATAACTGTGCACACAAAAGAATAGTACACAAACTTTCATTCACATACGAGACACATAAACTACCATAAAGTGTTCTTTTACTGATCTGTAGTCCCGAGGCAATCATCTAATGCGGTCTTGTGCGCATCTGCATCTGTGGAAGGCACTAAAGTCGCCTCTAGCTCTGGTGGCTTTGTAGCATGCGATTTTGTAATATCTGTTGTCACAATGAAACTCTCGTTTGGTTCTGCAGAGATTTCATCATCTTTAGTGTGTTCATCTGAGATGGGGGCGGGATCATCATTATTTGGCGGATTGCGGGCAATGCCTTCTGCTAATATCCATGCAGCATACTGAAGCAGTACCAGCTGGACATCACCACGGGGAAGATTGAGTTGATCTCCATGTAATATTTGTTCCATGAAATGCATGATGTAGACAGAGCAATCCACACTGCCTTCCCTCTATTGTGGATAGTCTCGCACATGTGACAGATGGTAAGACTTTGTTTCGATAATGTCTAGCTTCTTCTGCAGGTACATGTCAAACAATGCATACTACGAGCAAGATGAAAACCAAATTATGCAAATGGAAACTCAAAACAAACTATGATATCAAAGTTTATAGATTACCATAGCATTTGCTGGCTTGTCATATACAATGCTTACAAGTGAAGAGTAATGAATGTATTCTTTCTTTGCCTTGTCCAGCACGAGAAGGTGATAGTGCTTGCTAAGTACAAATGGTATAAGTACTAGTTGCACACTAGGATAATCACGCACAGCAGGGGCAATCAAGTTATCCAACCTCTTGGGAGAACGCTTTTGTTTGGATAAGGCGAGGATATGCGGTACGGTAATGGTAGCAGATATCTTGTAACGGCCTGGGTGCTTCTTCATATCATCTAGCAATATTAAGACAAAAACATTGACGACATCATCTAACGCCAACTGCTTACCATCTAGAAATGCATACAAATGTGCACGACAAGTATGTCCAAAGCCGTTGGACCAAAGGATTGTCCTAGTATAAGTAGGAAAGGTAATTTATGTGCGATTAATATCGGAAACAAAATCCTCAAATGCAAACATATGTTAACTGTAAATACACCATTAAAGAAGAAACTGACTTAGTAACTAAATTGAAGAATAAATTATGGTAAAAGTAAACTGCAATCAAAATAACTAAATGCTTATTGAGATAACAGTTCGTTTTGTAATAATGATGGCATCTAAGCATGAAATATATGAACTTCAAATGGGAATCACACATGAACGACAACAATATTGTACACTATTTCAAACTAAACTAATGGGGCTATTTCAAACTTAGATAGCTCTCACCTATCAATCCGGGTATTGAGAAAAACAGACAGAGTCATCTGTTCCAACTCATCAAGGCATGCGAAACCTACAGGGCGTTTCTTGGGGGGATGAAATTAACTCGTACATTAGGTTTAACTATCTGCTTTTCTGTAATGCTGTCATCTTGGGCTACTTTCGATTTGGCATCCAGATTAGTTTCTGATTTGTCACCCTGACCTTGTTCAAAAAATATGGTTGTAGTAGAATCATTGCCGGTCATTAGTTCCTCTTGCTTCAAAGTTGACGATCATTAGTTTCTCTTGCTTGAAATGACTCTATTATTTTACCAACGTCGTTAATTGTTTCTTCATCAACTGTAGTGGACTCAGAAGTGGTTTGTGTTGGTGCAGCTCTTTTTCTCCCTTTCTTCGCTGGCGCAACCTTTTTGGGAATCTCGGGTGTAGGCCGTGGTATCCTGGCCTTTGTTGCCAATGCAAAACGTGTGACGGGTCTCTCGTATTGGGTCTCCTCTACGAGTTCATCATCCGAGCCTTTATGTGGTTTGACGACAACCTTTTTCACTCATTTTCAGAGTGGGGCAGACAGTTCTCCTTGTAAAGGTTCAGATTCCAATTCCAATTCTGAGTCGGCCGGTTGATCCTTAGTCTTCTCGGGTGCATTCAATCTTGCCTCAAGTTTAATAACTGCTGATCTGAGTGCTTTCATTTCATTGATAACCATCATGAATTTCTCATCATCTATAGCCTGCCTGTCTGGGCTAGATAAGACAGAATGACTGCGACTCTGTCGACCCTTCGTGAGAGGCCTTTGTTTTCCTTGATTTACTGAAGCCTGATGCTTGCACACCAATAGCCAAATCCACCAGGCTTCTTTGTGTGTTAATGCACATGGCTTTTCCAAGACCAATGAGGTCAACTTTAGCCTGGTTGGCTGGCGCCAAATCGAAAAACTGGCAAAATATGACAATCGTTAACTTTAAAATTTTTAACCATTTATTTAATAATCGAATATTAAATAAGCAGTAATATAAATGGGTTTGTACATTAGAGATCATATTAGAAAGGTAATAAATAGATTACTTTAAAACTATTTTAATTGTACATAGGTTAAAGATATTCGCATAAGTTGATCTACATACATATGAATATGAACATTTGTGCAAATTATTGTACATTTACATAAAATTGTAAACAAAAACTATATATTTATTTACTTCTGTTCCCTTGATTGACTCGAGTAATGCAGTGACACCGCCTTCTTTTCTGCAACTTTTATTGCCATAGCAGAGGATCCTTGGTGTTTTCCAAAAACGCACCTTCTTCCTAGTACCTCTTACCTTATAGAACCAAACATTTAGTGCAATGACACAACCTCTTAGGTATCCTATCACAGATGGCTTCCCCGCACACCTAAGCTTCACTCGTGCAGCTGCAGCAGGAGCATCATCCATAAGCCATTTGTGGGTTGCTTGTGCCCATGCATATTGATCTAATTTGGTTAAATAATTCAAGTAATAGACCAACAAAGAAGGTGTTGCACATGATGTTGTGGGAAAAAGGAATGATCCCAAGATGTACACAAAAAGTAGTTTGACAAAACTCCTCTCTTAGTCCCTATTTCTATCTACTCCTTTTGTGAAGAGCTGCTCCTCAAGTGTGCATCGTTCCATTTTACGTTTGAACTCTATGGCCTCACCATCACAACGTAGGCCCAATATCAATGCTACATCCTCTGGCCTGAATTGCAAATGACGTTCTCCTAGCTTGAACCTTTTCGTCCTTTCATCAAATACTTGCATCAACCCGTCCAATATAGTTCAGTCTTGTGTTATAGGCTCCAAGTTCCTAAAATGGCTAAAGGGAGTCATTTGAAGGATATCCCAATGTTTGCAGGTCATCTTCTCCCTTAATTCTGTGAGGGTTGACACAAGTGGTGCTAAGTAACATCGGCCATTCAACAAATTTCTGGACTCTCTTGCCATAGTCCTCTTAACAGTACAAACAAAGGATTTCCTTATAGTTATGAGATGAACAATTCTACAAAAGGTTTCAATAAAATACTAAAAGTAAACAAAACTCCTATACATATACTAATATACTAAGTAAGCCTTAAAATTTTGTTGATACCATGCAAGAACACAATAATATCTGCTTCATATGTTATAACTACACATAATCATGTGAAACTGAACATGATTATGAATTACATTATTCGAAGTATATGTTTCCAAGGGAAAAATTCGAATATCACTTCAAGCACAATATGAATCCCTTTGAGCCTTGGTGTTCTACTAAAATCTATTAAACAATGAAACAATTGAACTTTGCACAATGATCTTAGATGTGTACAACATCGCCATTTTGATTCCTCATGACTAAAAAAGAAGATAACAACAATACTGCCATTTTAACTAATTCTTGCAGAATTTGAACACAAACCATATGAACATGAAAAGTAAATTATTATCTTTTCTTAACTTTTACTGGAATTAGGGCAGAACAACACCATTTTGCACAGATTGGACATGCTTTGGGAAAAAAGTGGGTGTCGACCGGCCCTAGATGTCACAAGGTCTTCATACCTCTCGTCCGGGGGGGTATTTCTAGGTTGTCTCCCCTGTGAATTGCTTCTCCCTCGCCTTTTCTTTCTTCGCTTTGCCCTTTCTTCTACTCCGGCTCTTTCTTCAGTGCTTTAAATCTTCAGTCACCCACAGAACCAACTATAGACAACATCACTCTTTTTCTCTTCTTTCCGCCCTATATCTTCTCACGAGATTGATCACGCTAGCATGCAATGGTTCTCCGGCGCGCAAGAAGGAACTCACAGTCATAGAGAAGAGGAACAATTTCTCTTTGTATTCTCGAACGACAAAATGATTTGACACATCCATTAATTGTTAATTCATTTCGAATCCTTCTAAAGTATTTGTAAGGGTATTGTTGTCAATTCCCATCAAAGTTAACCCCATTAATAAGCCATTGGACTCAAAACTCCACTTTTCAAAAAGCAGGGATTTTATGGGGATACGTAAAACTCAAGGGATCTTTTGCTCAGGTGGAAAGGATAGAGGGATCCTTTAAACAATTTTCTCTTATATTATGCCTCCCAACTAATGCATTAATGAATTGTGGAAATCCTTCCATACATGGTCCCAAATCTAAGGTCAACTGTGACTAACTTTATACCATGTCCTAAAGGAGAAATCGAACAATCTCAACACCTCACACTCGGATAGAATCGCATGGAGTTCTTGGGATTCCAAGTGATAAACCCTCTTCCTAGAAATAGACCTAACCCTTTGGTCCAGGTGAGAGATCCCTAGTCATAATTAAGCCATATGTGCTAAAATCACTTCAACGCTTTACTCCGTTGCCTCTGCAACTAAGCCCCAGCGGAAGGTCATCCCTTAGCCCATTCACTCTACTATGACCGCAAAGATATCAAGAAAATCGAGGTAGGATAAATCACATCGGAGAGGAACGGGGATGCTCTGCTACGTCTTGACTCACCCTCTCGACCCTCTCCAAACTAGCTTTCTCTAATCCTCGTGGTGTGTCACTCACTCACAAGGGTTATCAATATGAACTCTTAACCCTAGTGTCACTCTAAGGGAGGATTCAATCAATCAAGCATTCAAGATTGGAACTCAAATAAAACATCAATTAATGAAAGCATAATAGAAGGTTTAATGAAACAAATACACCCTAGGGTTAACAAATCCAAGTACCCACTAGGGGGTTTAGCTCCTTATGGAGCTAGTTACAATCAACAATGAAATCGAATGTAAAAACAAGTAATCCATAGAAAACCCCCTCGATAGTCGTGATGATGGTCTTGTGGAGAAGACTCGTCTCCTCCAAAGGTCCCCTTCTCCGGCCTAGGACACACTTCGTCGGATCGGTGCCGACGAAAGCTCTCCCAATAACCTTCTTCCAAGTGGAGCGCGATGTCGAAGCCGAAAAACCTCTCCAAAAACCATGTCATTACCTCTCAAAACCCTAGCCGCAGCCCCTTCTCAAGTTTGGGAAAGAATGGAGAAAAGAATGCTGAAATCGGGGCTGAATCACGGCTTCAATAGGGCTGGAATCGGGCATCCACACGCCCCTGTGGATTTGCCACATGGGCCTGTGGAATTTCTGCACGAGCATGGATAATTTCCACATGCCCGTGTGGATTCTCTGGAATTCTCTTTTTTGGCCGGTTGTGAACAATACCTGCTACAGTAATTTGCTACAGCGCCACCCCCGAAACACCCCCCCCGAATCCATGTTTTCATCGAGGTAATGTCAACGGGCACACGTTCACGTCATAGATCGCTTTGCTTTTTTCAATAACCGGCCTCATTGGTGAAAATCTTGCTATCAATGCACAAGCCAGGATACTCGAATGTGACTGCCTTTAGGCCCCTCCAAACCATTGTGCTAGCTTGAATACGCAGAGGTTGGCACACATTCTCGCATCTTGAACCTGACTTATGTCTTCGCGTTTGACCCTTCTCAAGATTTCCTTCAAATAGTGCGTTCACGATCTACTTTGGCTTCTTTTTTTAACATTCGGCTTCACAACCCTATATGCATGAAAGTAACACAAATGCATAAGTATTAGCGCTAAAACCTGATAAAAGTAATGCTCAACATAAGGAAAGAACACTTCGCATTCTTATCACACAAGCACTTATCAGGAATCTTGGAAAGAACAAACGCGAAGACACAAATGGGGCTCTGAGGTACGTGAATGTGTACCAACCTCTATGTAGTCAAATTATTACAATGAGTTGGAGGGGCACGAAGATAGTCATATTTGCGTATCCCGACTTGTGCATTGATAACAAGATCTTCACCAATGAGGACTTTGATCGAAGAAGAGTTGCGATCTACGGTATAAACGTGTGCCCATTTATGTTGCCTTGATGAAAAGTGTGAAATTGGGAGTGTTTTGGCGGAGCACTGTAGAAGTTTATTGCAGTAAGGCAATGTAGCAAAACACTGTAGCAATTACTGTTTATAGCCGGCTGAAAATCAGGTTTCAAGAGAATCCACACGGGCGTGTGGAAATTCCTCATGTCCGTGTGGAAATTCCACAGGCCCGTGTGAAAAATCCACAAAGGAGTGTGGATGCCCGATTCCAGCCCTATTTGAACTACAATTTAGCTCGATTTTTGGAAGGATCTTTCACCCTTCTCTCCAACTTTTCTCCATCTTTTGAGAGGCCGTCGGCTAGGGTTTTGAGAGGCTTTTGGCAAGTCTTTGGAGTGGTCCTACGGATTCGACACCGTGCTTCTCTTGGTAGAAGGTTCTTGGGTGAGCTTTTGTTGGCACCGATCCGGCTAGATGTGCCCTAGGCCGGACAAGGGGACCTTTGGAGAAGAAGAGGCTACTCCACAAAACCATCGACATGAATACCGAGGAGATTTTCCTATGGATTACTTGTTTTTACTTTTGATTTCATTATTGATTGTATCTTACTCCATGGAGAACTAAAACCCCAGTGGGTACTTGGATTTTGTAAATCCTAGGATGTTAATGTTTCTTTAATCTTTTATTATGCCTTCCTTAATTGATGTTTTTAATTGAGTTTCAATCTTGAATTCTTGTTGAATGATTTCTCCCTTAGAGTAACACTGGGGTTGAGAGTTCATCTTGGTAACCTTTGTGGATGGGTAACACGCCATGAGGGTTAGATAAAGCTAGATCGGAGAGGGTTGAGAGGGTGAGTCGAGAGGTAGCGGAGCGTCCCCTTTCCCCTCCGGTGTGATTTATCCTAGCTCTAATTCCTAGAGTTCTTTGCGGTTACACTAGAGTGAAGAACTAAAGGATGAACTCCGGTGGGGCTTAGTTGCGCGAGCAATAGAGTGAAGCGTTGAAGTGACTTTAGTATCTGGGGCTTATTTGTGACTAGGGGTCTTTCGCGAGGATCAAAGGGTTAGATCTACACATAGGAATAGGGTTTATCACTTGGAATCCCTAGAACTCCATGCAACTTTGTATAGTATGAGGTGTTGAGAATGAGCGATTTGTCCGCCTGGACATAGTATAGATTTAGTCATGGTTGACCTTAGGGTTGGGACCGTGTACTTTAGAATTTCCACGACTCATTAAGCATTAGTTATGAAGCATAATAGTAGGTCTTGCACTTGAAACATTAGTCCTAGGGTGAGCATTGTCCGAGTACCCAACTTCTATCGATTGCCTTTCCTTTCACTTACTTGGGCCTCTCGTTCTTGTTTCTTTTGTTTTTGGTTCCATTACACTTTATCAAAACAATCATTATTCATTTTCGCTTGGTTAAGTAGCAATTTTAGTATTTTTATTCTCTACTCCCTGTGGATACGATACCCACTTATTTGGGATTTATTACTTTAACAAACTCGTGCATTTGCGGGTCATACGTAAGGGGCGTTATCAGCCTTCACCGTGAAGCTGCTTGCCACACTCAACTAAATTCCGCCCTTTATTCATGTGAATGGTACGCCAACGCCAACGCCACGCCGGTGAGGCTCTCTTTCTAATGCTGCCACCCAAAAGCGGTTAATTTGCTGTGAATGGTTGTGGATTTTTTTTTATAATGAAGTTTTTGTTCTTTGATTCTTCGTGTTTTTTGTTCTGGTTATATAAAGTTATGATTCTTTTTAAACAAAATTCTAGAATGCGTTTAATTAGAGTACATGAATGAAACTAATTAATGTTTATATCAATTTAAATGTCGTTTAGAATTTTTTTTTTTCTTGGTTATATTTATGATGTTGCTGTGAAAAACCAAAATTTAAAGGAATTTGGTGTTGGAGAACTTTCTTGACCCCTTTATTTGTTTACTTTACTAGATGGTGATTAAACTGCTAATTTTGGTTCTTGAGGGTTGAATGTAATGAGAGTGATTTGCTTCACTTGAAAATTTTTAACTTCAATTGTCAGCATATCTTAAAGAAGTAAAGAAATGACCCCATAATATTAACTGAATCTTAATTTTTATAATTATTTTGATCACATGATAATGCTGATGCGGCAAACTATATCAGTCGGTTCTTAAAATATCAGTGTCAATGATTTAATTGCCCGTGATTTTTTTTATAATTTAGTGATTCAAATAGAAATACAAGAATAGTCACGTAACTATTTAAATAGATTATTATTTTTATTATTTATTTATTTTTGGAGAAGAAATAATCAATTTAGTTGAACTATAAATTCCTTTGTTGCCATCTTGTCCTTTTCAAATGGATTAGTTGGATTTCTAGCCAAAATAATAGCATACCTAAAAAAATAAAATAAAATTGCCATTATGGAGTAAAAATATCGAGAAGAAATTATTGTAGAGAATCTCTGGACTCCCAGCCACATTATTTATTTATTTATTTATTTTAATGTTTCTTAAATCCAGCAATCTTGCCTAGAAAGTATTTCATGTTTCTCCTGCAACTTTTGTTTCAAGTACTTTAGTTATGGTTATCTTATTAATTATTAATTAAATAATAAGTCATACACCACAAGTGGACATGTGCAGCTGTGATATTTATTAATGGACGGTGTTACGGTGTTTTTTCCTCCTTGGATGTCATTGTTTTATATTTCCACGATAAAACACTTTTTATGAGCCTTTTGCTCGTTTGCATGCTCCTCTATATGAATTTGTTAAATTATCCGAGAAGATGATAAGTGATCTCATCATGTATATATATATATATAGACATATATACATGATGAGATCACTTATCATCTTCTCGGATAATTTAACAAATTCATATTATATTTGTAACTCGTATCTCAGGTAGCCTCTCTTTCACAACCAATTTTTGAAGTCCTTTATCATTACTTGCATTATAAATTAATTTAACAATACATTATGTTGTGCCTTGAAGAGTTAAAAGGTTGACTGGAGGTTTTAGTTCTAACTACCAGTACATTAGAGAAGCCGGCCCAGCTCATCTTCATCTTATTATTATCCATATCGAAGTTATGTTTGTTTGTCAAAGAAAATGAAGTATTTAAAGGATTTTTTTCTTAATATTGGTTTAAACAAAAAATTAATATATAAATTCATCACACTTGGACTAAATTAATGTTAGTTAAATTAGTTTTTATATTCAAAAATTTACTATAACTAATAATGATATTTATTGATATTTATATTTTTTAAATTTAAGAAACTAATAGAATAATTTAAAATAATGAAATTCTATGAAAATGAGTTTGTGTGATAATTACGTTGGTGGGAAGTCCATGTAAAAAGTTACGAGGTCAAATCCCTTCTCTGGCATAATGAATAACATAAATAATACCTTATCTACTTTATTAGAATAATAATACTGGATTTTTTTTTCATTAATAGGTGTAATATTATTATCCCAAAGAAACCATCCAGATGGAATATTAGATATAATAGGTAGATTTCATGATAAACTGTTCTAATTCATTTATTTGTTAAAAGAAAATACTCGACTTTCTTTATTAATAAAATTAAAAAGTTTTATTTGCCTATCCCAATAAAATTTTAGTAATTAACTTATCCTTGTAAAATATAAAATGATAAAAGCATTTTTTTTAGATTGTTTAAATAAATTTAAATAATTATTAAAATTTAAGAAAGTATTTAATTGTTATAATGTTGATTTAACTTTGTCTTTTTATCCCAATGTTGAAAGAAAAGTAAGAAAAAAAAAAAAAAGTAAACAAAGAGTAAGTAAGAGAAAGAAATCATTGACCCTTTCTTTAGATAATAAAAATTTAATGAGAAAAAATGAAACGAAAGAATGTATAATAATATTATTTATTAATTATGCGGTTGTTATAAAATGAAGTTATGTGATTAACTAAAAAGATTGAGAGGCAAAATAATCTTTTTAAAAGTTATCAATTTTTTTTTTAGAGATTCTCTCCAATGCCACCCTAAATTAGAGGCAGAAAAAAGTGTTTTGAAAATCAGAATAAATTTTTTATTAAATAAAAAATATTTATCCAAACAAGGAGAGAGGTCAATTTAACCAATCTTAATTTTTTTTTCTTCTACTTTTTCTCCTAGCCCCAATCCAAAGGTTTCTATAAAATTTGATTTGAGTGATTTTTATATTTAAATTAAGCTTATGATTTAAAAAAGAGGAAATAAAAGATGAGGGTTTTTGAAATAAAATACTTATGAAATACTTTTTACAATAATCATTATTTTGTTGACAAACGAACATCCAAAATTTTAAATATATACATGTATATACCATCCCTCAGAGACATGCATTAGTGTCTGTCTTATTAGTAAATATAATTTATTTACTATATCTTGAAGATAAGCATGTTGAAGATTTAATAAAAATAAACTAAAATGGGCCTGCATTTGATTTGATAACGTGGTTACCACCACTTATCAGGTGGCATGCCTGATGCCTCTTTAGTTTAAAAATAAATAACTAAATAAATAAATATTCTTTAAATGGACTGGCAATAAAATAGCTTTTGCCAAAAATAAAATAAAATAAAATAAAATAACTCCTCTCTTTGAGAAATAGATAAATATATTATTCAAAGGACTTAAAGTTTTATTTTTTTTAATAATTATGATTTGTTTAATTCAAAATAAAAGCTTAATGTGGAAAGCAAAGCATTGTATATTCATCCTATTATTTCTTGATCAATATGAGACTTTATTGTAATAAGTTGGGCATCAACCAAAACCAAAAAATAAACTGAAAGCATCAAATCCAAAACATATAAACAAATTAAAGTGATTAGGTTCAAGTGGTTAGCAATACTAAAAATCAATTGATATATATATTAAAGGATATTAACATAACAATTAATGTTTATATAACTTGGTTAGCTTGCGGATTGATTTTAAATATCAATTTTTTGTTGTCATGAAAGTGATATAGAAAAACTTTTTAGTTGTGAAAATAATACCTCATAAAAAATGGGTCTTATATTAAAAAAAACCTAAACCATGCTTGAAATCAGCCTGTATTTTAAAAACAATAATTATTATAATAAATAATTTGTTTTGAAAATAAATAGCCTTATGCTTAATAATAATCATATATGTTTTCGCTGATTTTTATTAACAAATTTAAATTTTGATATGGTACAATCATGAACTTTGAATATTTTCACTATTTTTATTTGCCATTTTGAATCATAGACTTTAATTATAATCAATCTCATTTACTCGCTATTCTCTCCTATATAAAACGCTTTATAAATTAAAAAAAAAAAACCTAGCAAAGACCAATTGGAAGGACGTTAGGGAATCAAAAAGTGGAACTGTTTTATACTTCACAATCACTTTCAAAGTAATGAAAAGTTCACTGGGCTCCATATTCAAACAATTGGCAATGGGAGTTTGAATGAATGAATGGACCACAAAAGTAGGTTCCCACAACTGTGACGTTACTCCAACCAGCATAATAATTAGACTCATGTGCCTCTGTAATGTTGTGCCATCACAGAACTCTAGTATTTGACTTGGTCTATACACCGAAAGTTTGCAAGTGGCAATTGCCTACACGTTGTTTCGTTCACCTTTCTCCTTACTTTCATTAATTCCCAACAAATTTTTCCTTTGCTAATTAATATAATAAAAATGTTCTCCTGTACCAAAGCATTGGAAAAAAGGGTTTTGTTAGTTCTGATGGGTCTATTATGAGTTAGAATTCATTCAATCCCTCAAGCAAACACTCACATAATCACACACAAATCAAAAAGAAAAGAGGCACAAAAAATTGGTAACCCAATTTTGCATAACACTTGTCTATATGTCTGAGGGGATCAAATACAGAGATAAAAATCTTTTAAAAGAGGGAATAAACATGAGTAGAACATTGTCACTCATCCTTATGAAGGCAAACAATAATACTTTCTAGATTTCAAGATGACCACTCACTCTTACCCACACACCTCGGTCTTTTTGGTGACTCATCTTAAATCTCAAAACAGGGTCTCTTATATAGATGTCCCAACGTCCCAAATATAGCATCTCTCTCTTTGAGAATCTCCATGGCTTCTAATTTGGACACCTTCAAAATTTAGACGTTACAACTTCTGTTGTAACCGAGCTTGCAACGAGGCCCCCTTGTTGGCCTTTATTGAATCGCAGTTAAAACAAAATAGAGGACAAGTTTCTTGTGAGATATTTTCCACCTATCAAGATCGCCATGTTGAGACATGAAATCTCCTATAGGGTACAGTTGGAGACAGAGTTATTATTTGAGCCATGAGAGTGATCAAGGATTTCCTTAATTGTTTTTTACTCATCTTGTCTTCCTATTAGATGGAAGTTTAAATGCTTTATTATAGGTTCAACCAAAACATTTGTGAGATGATAGATGTTGTAGTTGGAGGAACACTCAGTAGCAAGATGCCCAAGGTAGCCAAATATTTATTCTAGGAAATGGCACTAAGCAACTACTAGAGACTAAACAAGGTAGTTGGAATTTCTAATATGTATGCAGTGACTACCACAATAGCTAAGATGGAGGCATTGCATAAGAAAATTGATGGGTGTATAGTTTCAAGACTAGCTTTAGTGATCCATTGTAAGATTTGGGAGGATGGGCATTGACACACCCCTTTTTGTGTGTGTACCGCAAGTGCACGGGTTTGTCGAAGTAATAATACCCAGTGAGTGGGTAGTCGTATCCACAGGAAATAGTGATCAGAAATACAAATATTGCTATTTAACTAGAATGAAGATGAATCGATAGTGAAGTGAACAAAATCAATGCAAATAGAAATAAGAAAAGAGGGAGGAGACGCAAATAAAAGATAGGAGAGGCAATCAACAGTAAGTGGGGCACCCGAACATTGCTCATCCTAGGACAGTTGTTTCAAGTACAAGACTAATCATTATGTCTCCTAACTGTTGCTTCATGAGTCATGGAAATCCTAAAATACACTGTCCCAAACCTAAGGTCAACCGTGACTAACTCTATGCTATGTCCCGATAAAGAAATCACTCAGTCTCAACACTTCACACTGTGCAAAGTTGCATAAAGCTCTATGGACTCCAAGTGATAAACCCTATTCTCTGATATAGATCTAACCCTTTGGTCGAGGCGAAAGACCCTTAGTCACAATGAAGCCCAAGATACTAAAGATTACTTCAACCCTTCACTCTGTTGCTTGCGCAACTAAGCGCCAGCGGAGTTCGTCTCTTAGCACTTCACTCTATTGTGACCACAAAGAACTCTTGGAACGTGGAGGTAGGATAAATCACACCTGAGGGAAAAAGGGGACGTTCTGATACCTCTCGACTCACCCTTTCAACCCTCTCCAATCTAGCATTGTCTAACCCTCATGGTGTGGCACTCATCTACAAGGATTACCAAAATGGATTCTCAACCCTAGTGTCACTTTAAGAAAAAATCAACACAACAAGCATTCAAGATTGGAACTCAATTAAAACATCAATTAATGAAAGCATAATAAGAGGTCAAAGAAACAATATCATCCTAGGGTTACAATCCCAAGTATCCACTAGGAGTTTAGCTCTCCATGTAGCAAAATACAATTAATAATAAAATCAAAAGTAAAATTATCCAATCGATGAATAAAATCCGCTTGGTGATCGTGTCGATGGTCTTGTGGAGTGGCTGCGTCTTCTCCAAAGGTTCCTTCGTTAAGCCTAGGGCACACCTCGCTAGATCGGTGCCGACGAAAGCTCCCCCAATAACTCTTTTCCAAAGGAAACACAGTATCAAAGGCTGTAAACCTCTCCAAAAGCCTAACCAAAGCCTTTCCAAACCCTTGCCGTGGGTGCTTCCCAAGATGGGGAAAAGATGAAGAAAGGATGGCAAGAAGGATCTCAAATCAGGCTGAAATCGTGACTTAAATAGGGCTGGAATAGGACATCCACACGGACATGTGGAATTTCCAGACGCCCGTGTGAATCTGTAGAAATTCAATTTTCAGTGGCCTATAAACAGTATCTGCTACAGTAAATTACTACATTGATTTGCTATAGTAATTTGCTACAGTGCTCTACCAAAATACTCCCGAATCTACACTTTTCATGGAGGCAACATAAACGGGCACACATCTATGCTGTAGATCACGTTGCATCTTCAAATAAAGCATATTTGACGACAATGTTGCTAGCTTTGCACAAGTCGGAACACATGAGTGTGACTGCCTTTGTGCCTTTCCAATTTGCATATTTCCTTGAACATAACGGAGGTTGGCACACACTCACTCTAAGATTTCATCAACCAAGTGCACTCGCAATCTACTTTGGCTTCTTTCTTCTATATTTGTCTCCACAACCCTACATGCACAAAAGAACACAAATAGACATGTATTAGCGATAAAATTTGAGAAAAGTAATGCTCATCGTAAGAAAAAAATACTTCGTATTAGTAATACACAAGCACTTATCAGGCATATAATTTTCAATTGGCCTATTATAGGGGTATCATTTGGCTAATGGAATAGATTTTGTTACCAACATAGCTGATTCCATGGTAACCCCTATAGCAACACTTATAACATAGGATGAAGGGATCACATTAATATTTTGAGAAGTGCATGAGGTAGCAAAGGCCTAATCGATGTGTTGTGCATGCGCCAATTTGCAAATAAGATGTACCCGATCTACTGTGGTGCACACATTGTTTAAGTAATAAAGTGTGCGTAAAATGCAAGATGCCTATTGATAAGTGCTTGAATGTGCATATCATATATATCTTATTTATATTACATTTAGCATGGTATTTTTCATGTTTAGCACCAAACTAATACATAATTTCATTCTTTTCTTTACCATGAGCTTTTATTCTGTCTTAGTGCTAAATAAGGAAATATGGAGGTGCTTTGAAGAAAACAAGTCAATTTGTTGATCTAGAGCATCACCACGGCTCATAACGGTAGTGGTAAAAACATTTTACCATGACCGTTGTTCACTTTTATCATGACTGTTATCAAGCCATGTCAATGTGGAATCACAGAGAAGAACATAAAAGTCATAACAACCTCAACAACGACTATTGTGAACCATAGCAGTAGTGACCAATCCACACAATGCCAAGATAGACCATGCTAGGACCCTACTTGGGGCCCAAGCAACTAACTTACTCACCACGGCCTCCACAATAGATGTGGTGAGGCAGTGACGGACTTGATACTTTAAATACCCTAGGGTTTTCAATCAGAAGGGGGATTATTTTACCGAATTGAGTAAAGATGGATGGATTTCTAAAGACTTGTGTGGCTAGAGATGAGTTCCATCAAGATTTTAGTGGATTCCGGCGAGTTTCTCAAGGGGAAATCAACGTGCATCAATAGTGGAGAGCACACGAAGTGATTCGGTGTCCTCTTGATGATTCCAAATTCTCTCAACCTCAACCAGTTGGAGATCTATTAGAGGGAGTTAGTTTAGGAATTCTTTTACTTTTTTTTTCCTTTGGATTATTGTTTTTCATTTATTAATACTTGTATATCCATTAGAGGACCCCAATTCGAGGAGAATTTCATGTCAATTCATCTTGACTATTTATTGTGATTCTTTATTGGTAATACAATATTCTTTCTAGTCTTTTTTGATTAATTGTATGCTTGTTTATTGATATTTTGTTAATGTGGTGAGGAAGATATGCCAACACATTAGAACACCCATGCTCTGTTAGATCTATGCATGCGCTATGAGATTAGATATAGCTAGGTTTCAGTATTAGGGTTTGATTAGGCCTTCTAATGGAGTTATTGAACTTAAGATGGCTATAGTAGGCTAGGATAGAGGAGAATTCATCTTAAGTTCTTATTGTTTTAGACCTAGATGCCAAGAGATTTGGACCAGTAGAGACCCTTGAATACCTCTCTGTCCAATACTAGATGCAATTGTCACTTTTCAACACTATTTCACAAGTGATTATTGAGGAAATCATTATATGATTGCCCAAAATTATTCCAATTGCACTTAACAATCCTTAACTGTATTATATCAATTAATTTGTAGAAGTAGAATTAAGAAACACCATAGATGTTCAGGCTATTGATTAAGTGAAAAAGAAGTAAAAGAGTCTCTTGTCGTTCCCTAAGGAATACGACCCTCGTGCTCACCACGAGGTATTACTTGATGACTCGAGTACTTGTAATATATATAGACTAAACCCTTAACCCACGCATCTGTCATCTATCAAATAAGGAGTGTGAATATTAGTACTACCTACTTTTCTATTATCTAGTGATGTGAACATCTTCAAGTGCACGGGGTTGTTAAGTAATACTTTGTGACTGACACAGGAGTCACATTCCATGGGGCAAAGAAGCTATCCTTGTTTCCTCTTTACTTGTTATCTAACCTAAAAATTTGAGTGAGTGCTCTAAATTACTAAAAAAGGGGAAAAGAACTAAGGTGTCTACACGGCAGGATGGAAGAGTGGGATTTCTATGGAAGAAAATGGTCACTGATACAGACCCCTCAGGGCTACTACAGCTAGAAGGATGTTAAGATTACAAAGCAATGACAGTTATGGTCCAAGAGACAACCTAAAGTAAGTTAACCCCGATGGTCATGGTGATTAAGTCCTAATCCCATATAAGTATTAGTTTAGAATCACTTCTGACCAACTCATCCTATGATTATGTTACGCCCAGGAAAGTTTCTAATTAGGGTAAAAAAATTACTTAGGTTCATCCCTAATGGTTGAAGGGGTACGAAATACCCAATGGTCATGGCATATTTATACATGAATATCTTTTACACCAAGTGAGTCTAGTATAAGGGCGATGGTCACGCAACCAAGTATAACCTAGAAATCAAACACAGAGTTTTCATGCAATTCAATACATTAAACAACATAAGGCTTAACCCACAACCCAATCAAATGCATTACATCCAAACAAGCAAGTTTACCATAAGGTTTACCGGCATCTGGTGACCTTGGGTCTAGCCATCCATATAAGCAAATACAAGGTCTAATACAATGGGAACAACTAAAATAAGCATAATAACGACTCCCTCGAAAGTTAGAAACCGAATGATGAGTTGGATTGCGTGGAAATCTTCCACCAATGCAGCATCAAGGGTGGCTTCCTTCGTTATCTCCAAGCTTCTACAAATTGGATCAAGGGTAGATATTACCGGAGTATGTTTTTCTCGTTGATTTCCTCCTCAGAAATGCCCTCAAATGTCATTCTTCACCTCAGATCAAAGTTGGGGGAGTGGAGAGCTCAAGAAAGGGGAAGAAGATCATGAATAAAACCCTAGAAACTTCTTTTAAAGGCCTTCTTGGGGTAGCTTCATGGCTTGGCTCACGATCGTGAGGATGCCCATAAGCTCCTTGGGATTTCTGCAAAGTTTTTCGTAAAGTGCTACAATACTTGATATAGTAACTTTACTACTGTATAATACTATTGTAACAGGTACTCAAATTTTCTAGCTGGCTTGCAGTCGTCTTCATGGCTACAAGATTGCTTGCAAAGAAAACCCCAGACTTTGTTGTTTCTCCAATTCTTCATGCTATAGGTCTTACTACAGTGTTGTTGCAGTACCATGGCTCTAAAACACTATTTTCATGTCAATTTCATAATGAATTATGTTGCAGAGTGACACACCCCTTGTGTGAGTATACCGCAAGTGCACAGGTTGTCGAAGTAATAAAATACCCCGGTGAGTGGGTAGTCATATCCATAGGGAATAGTGATTGAAAACACAAGAATTGCTATTTAACTATAGTGAAAATGATTGAGGAGTTATGTAAACAATATCAATGCAAATAAAAGTAAAGAAAAGAAAGAAGCGCAATAGGGATAAGGAGAGGTAATCAATAAAGAGATGGGGGACCCAGACATTACTCACCGTAGGACTATTATTTCAAGTGCAAGACTAATCATTATGCCTCCAAACTGATTCTTAATAAGTCGTGGACATCCAAAGACACACGGTGCCAAACCTAAGGTCAACCATGAATAACCCTACACTATGCCCCGGCAGAAAGGGATACTCTCGACGCCATACACTGTGTGGGGTTCCATGAAGCTCTAGGGACTCCAAGTGGTAAACTCTATTCCCTAAAGTAGATCTAACCCTTTGGTTCGGGTGAAAGACCCCTAGTCACGATTAAGCCCCAGCACTAAGGATTACTTCAACACTTCACTCTGTTGCTTGCACAACCAAGCCCCAGTGGAGTTTGTCTCTTAGCACTTCATCCTATCATAACCACAAAGAACTCTTGGGACGTGGAGGTAGGATAAAACATATCGGAAGGAAAATGGGACGTTCCTCTACCTCTCAATCCTCTCCAACCTTGCTTTGTCTAATCCTAATGGAGTGTCACTCATCCACAAGGATTACCAAGATAGATTCTCAACCCTAGTATCACTCTAAGGAAAAATTAATACAACAAGCATTCAAGGATGGAACTCAATTAAAACATCAATTAAAGAAGTATAATAAAGGTTAATGAAACAAAATTATTCTAGTGTTTACAAGTCCAAGCACCCACTAGGGGTTTAGCTCTCCATGGAGCAATTCACAATCAACAATGAAATAAATAGTAAAAATCTGTAATCCATAGATAAAACCCCCTTGTAGTCTGTATCGATGGTCTTGTGGAGCCGACTCATCTTCTCTAAAGTTTCCCTTGTCAAGCCTAGGGCACACCTCGCCGAATCGGTATCGACGAAAGCTCCCCCAATAACTCTCCTCCAAAGAAACACAATGTCAAAGGCTGTAGAACGACTCCAAAAACCTAGGCAAAGCCTCTCCAATCTCTAGCACCGAGCACCTACCAAGATGAACAAAAGATGAGAAAAAGATTCTCCAAAATGTCTCAAGTCGCGGTATTTATAGGGGCTTGAATCGGGCATCCACACGAGCGTGTGGAATTTCCACATAGTCGTGATGATTTCCATGATTTGGTTTCTTGCGAGCTGTGAACAATAACTGTTACAGTGGTTTTGCTACAGTAAATACTACAATACTTCACCAAAATACTCCAAAATCCACTCTTTTCTTCGAGGCCACATGAATGAGCACACATCCATGCGGTAGATCGCGTTGCATCTTCAATGAAACCACATTGACAGAGCTCTTGCTAATGTTGCACAAGTCAGAACAAATGAGTATGACTGCCTTTGTGCCCCTCTTCTCTATGTATTCACTTGAGCACAATAGAGGTTGGCACACACCCACATGTCTTTGAGCACAACATGTGTCTTCACATTTATTCAACCTAAGAACTTCATCAACAATTGCATCCACAACCTACTTTTGCATTCTTTCATCCAACTTTGTTTTCACAACCCTACATGCACAAAAGAACACAAATACACATGAATAAGTGATAAAATCTGAGAAAAGTAATGCTCAATGTAAGAAAAGAATACTTCGTATTAGTTATACACAAGCACTTATCACTGAGCTTACCTAGGCTTCTTTGGTACCTGTAACATGAGTGAAACCAATTAAACTATAAAAGGGCATCGATTCATCAAAGAATACATGAATAGTACAAAAGTTATACATATAAAACACATACATTTAGGCGTTTATCATCTAGTCTAAGATCAATTTGGGACTTAAACTATGGAAACTAAGGGAATTAATTAAGAACTAAAGAAAAGAATATGAGAACAAGGGTTGTGAGGGTAGTTAACGCATGCCAACCACACGAATAATTTGGTGCATGTAACAGCGCAAGTATATGAGTCATCAAGTAATACCTAGTGTCTGAGAATAAGGGTCTTATTACCTCCTTTTAGCTTAATCAATAGCCTAAGGTCTATTATGTTTTTTTTAAATCTACTTCTAAAATGTAATTACTAAAACACAATTAAGGATAATGAAGTGTAATTGGAATGAGTGGGTACCGGTATAGGAGTCCCTTAGCAACTAGTTCTACTGGTCACAATAACTTGGTAACCAGGTCTAATGCACTAGGAACTTAAGATGGAATCTCTTTTACCCCATCCTTCTATGTTCTCCTTAAGATCAAGAACTCCTCTGAAAGGATAATCAAAGACTAATCTAGAAATATAGCAACACCAAATTGATGAGTACATTTTATATAGATATTTAATATACCCTATCTTATGATTCTCTTGTCCTTTTTGCATTCTTTTATCATAAATCGATGCTACTTGGGGTATATTTGTTAAATATTGAAGATAATTAGGTCTTGGATTGAAAGTAATGAATAGAGACAAATTCTGGTGTGAAATGGAGTTAAAATACACTTTTTAGGATAAGCACGGTAAGGAAGCACAGGCGTGCTTATGCCCATGCATTTCACTAGAGTTTGAGCAAAACTAAAGAGCACAGTTTTACTGCCCCTGCACTATCATGCTTTGCAAGCACATCGGTGAGCATGGGCGTGCCTAAGCTTGTGCATTTTACTGGGATTTTTACAGAGACAGGAGCACGGTTTTAGAGCTTTAATGTACTCTCTGTAAGTGCATGGATCATTACCAGTAATAAAGTGGTACCCCAAAAGGGGTTATTATTGTCGAACCTCAGGGATTGAACTTCTAGTACTAGTTGATCCTCTAATGTCTAGTCGATTGGAATGGTGATGAAGATACTTACTACTACAAAAATAAAAGCAAAAGGGGTGGAAGAACTAAGTAGACTAGGGTTGGGTTTTGATAACCAGAGAGCAATGCCTTGGGATGATTCCTAAGTGGCCAAGATATTGACTTGAGTCTAATGCCTAACAAGGTACATTTTAAGATCCTTGTGGGTGCTCTCAAAAGCAATGTTGCATCTACAGCTATCAAATACGCCAAGTTCTGTGAGCATAACTGACACACCCCTTGCATGTGTGTACTACAAGTGCATGGGTTGTCGAAGTAATAAAGTACCCAACCGATGGATAGTCGAACCCACAGGGAATAGATGTTTAGAAACAAGAAGTATTGCTACTTAGCTAAAATGAAAATCAATTGTTGATCGTGATTCAAAATATCAATGAAAATAAAGATAGAAGAAAAGAGAGTAAGCAAGAGTAATCAGAAGAGGTACTCAATGGTAAAGTAGGGTACTCGGACAATGCACACCCTAGGACTATTGTTTCAAGTGCAAGACTAATATTATGCTTCCCTAATCAAATTTTAATGAGTCGTGGAGATCAAATGACACACGGTCCCAAACCTAAGGCCAACCGTGACTAGCCCTCTACACTATGCCCTAGCGTAAAGGGATACTCTTAACACCTCAAACTGTATGGGACTGCTTGAGGTTCTATGGACTCCAAGTGATAAATACTATTTCCTAATTTAGATCAAACCCTTTGGTCCAGGTGAAAGATCCCTAATCACAATTAAGCCCCAGCACTAAAGATATCTCAACACTTCACTTTGTCGCTCACGCAACTAAGCCGCAGTGGAGAAGGTCTCTTAGCACTTCACTCTATCATGATCACAAAGAAATCTTCGAACATGGTGGTAGGGTAGATCACATCGGAGGGGAAAGGGGACCATCCGTTGCCTCTTGACTCACCATCTCAACCCTCTATAATCTTGCTAAGTCTAACCTAATGAAGTGTCACTCATTAAAAGGGTTACCTTGATAAACTCTCAACTCTAGTGTCACTCAAAGGGAAAATCAAATAAATAAGAACACAAAATTGAAACTCAATTAAAACATCAATTAAAAGAAACATAATTGAAGTTAATGAAACAAAATCATCTTAGGGTTTATAAATCCAAGTACCCACTAGGGGTCTAGTTCTCCATGGAGCAATACAAAATCAAAGATAAAATCAAAAGTGAATGCAAAAACCTCATAAAGATAATCCCCTTGTTTTTTGTGGTGATGGTCTTAAAGAGCCACTTCTGCTTCTCCAAAGACTCCTCCATCGAGACTAGGCACACATCGCCGAATCAATGGCGTCAAAAGTACCCCTAATAACTCTCCTCCGAAGGAAATCGATGTCGAATGCTATAGAAATACTCTAAAATCCGGGCAAAAACCTCTCCAAGCCCTAGCCGCTCTCTCTCTAAAAGATAGGAAAAAGATCCTGACAACGCCCCTTGCGTATGTCCTGCAAGTGCAAGGATTTGTCAAAGTAATAAAATCCCAGATGAGTGGGTATCATATCCACAGGGACTAGGGAATAAAAACACTTAAATTGTATCTTAACTAAGTGAAAGATGAATAGTGATATGTGTGACAAGATGCAAAATAACACAAAAGTAAAAGAACAAGAAAGAGAGCACAAGTAAAGGAGAAGGTAAGGCAATCGATATAAATGGGATAGCCTGATATTGTTCTGCCTAGGGCAATCATTTCAAGTGCAAAAACCCTCTATTATACTTTCTAACTGATGCAATACTGAGTCGTGGAGATCCTTAAATATATGGTCCCAAATCTAAGGTCAACCATGCCTAACTCTATACATGTCCCTGAGGAGAAATTGAATAACCTCTCAACCTCGCACTCGTATAGAATTGCAATGAGTTCTAGGGATTCTAAATGATAAATCCTCTTCCTAGATGTAGACCTAACACTTTGGTCCAGGTGGAAGGTCCCTAGTAACAGTTAAGCCCTAGGTGCTAAAATCACTTCAACCCTTCACTCCGCTGCACCCGCGACTAAGCCCCAGTGGAAGGTCATTCTTTAGCCCATTCACTCTACTATGACCACAAAGAACTTGAGGAAATAGTGGTAGAATAAATTACACCGGAGGGGAAAGGGGACGCTACGCAAAGATTGTACAAAGAGGCGGTGTGGTTGCGAAGTGTAGCCTCGACTAATTGAAACCTTGTATCTGATGATTGCACAAACGTAGTCAAGGCCTTCTCCAAATTGGTCATTCGGGTCTCCAAACCTGAAACTCAGTTCTCCATGTTTGGGGCTTGTTGTTAATGGAAACCCGGTGGTCCCATGGAATTTTGTGGACCCTGGTTGCTCCACGAAAAATTGGGATGATTCTTCCAACACGGATTATAGGTGTTGCTATATGGATTACCTTGGTTCCTCATTGCATTATCCACAAAATTGACATTCTCAACTGAAGATGCATCACCAATATAGATTGGGCAATCGGAGAGGGCATGTCCTCCACCACACCTAGTGCAAGTAGTCACGGCCGCCACTCTATTTGAAGTTAGAAGATCTAACTTCTAACTTAATGATTCCACTTGAGCTTGCAATGAAGTTACTACATCTATCTTATGGAGTCCGGCCACCTTTTTCTTCTGCCTAGCATTCCATTGGTAGCTATTTAACCACATTTCTTCAATCAGTTGACGGGCTCACTGGGGGTCTTGCTACCTAAGGTATCTCCTGCTGCCGCATCCAAGAGTTGCCTTGTACTCGGATTCAACCCGTTGTAAAAGGTCTAAATAATCATCCACTCCGGGAATCCATGTTACGGGCACTTTCTCAGGAGCTACTTGAACCTTTCCCACATCTCAAATAGAGACTCCGATTCTGACTATACAATGGACAAGATCTCATTCCTAAGCTTTGCAGATTTTCCTGGAGGGAAATAACGGGCTATAAAAGCTTCTACCATCTCCTCCCATGTGGTAATCGATGCTCTAGGTAATGAGTGTAGCCATTGCTTCGCTCTCCCCTTTAAGGAAAATGGGAAGGCTCTCAACTTGATGGCATCATCCGTTACCCCGTTTATCTTAAGCATATCACACACCTCGAGAAAGTTCTCTATATGACTGTTTGGATCCTCATCGGCCAAACCATTCAACTGTGCAGATTGCTGCAACATGTGGATGAATGCCGGCTTTAGCTCGAAATTCAGAGTTGTAATCGAGGGACACACAATACTCGATTGTGTCCCTAATACTGAAGGTCTGGCATAATCGGATAATGTCCGCTGTTGCTCATTCTGTTCTCCCATGTTTTCAGATTCTTCTACTTCCAAATCAGCTAGATTAGACGGTTCTTGCATAGGTTCTTTCTCTTTTCTTCTAAGTGTATGTTCAAGCTTGGGATCTCCTTCAATCAATATTGAGGAGTTCCCTCGGGTCATAACCTGGAGCTGCATCAAAAAGAAAGAAAAAAAAATCAGAACGATGATAGAATAAGAAGAAATGAACTAGATTGAATGAATGAATAGCTATGAAAACAAAATGCAAAGTATCTCTAAACGCCTACTCCCCCGCAACGGCACCAAAAACTTGACAACACCCCATGCGTATGTCCCGCAAGTGCACGAGTTTGTTGAAGTAATAAAATCCCAGATGAGTGGGGTATCATATCCACATGGAGTAGGAAATAAAAACACTTAAATTGTTTCTTAACTAAGTGAAAGATGAATAGTGATATGTGTGACAAGATGTAAAATAACATAAAAGTAAAAGAACAAGAAAGAGAGCACAAGTAAAGGAGAAGGTAAGGCAATCGATATAAATGGGGTACCCGGATATTGTTCCGCCAAGGACAATCATTTCAAGTGCAAGAACCCTCTATTATACTTTCTAACTAATACAATAATGAGTTGTGGAGATCCTTAAATACATGGTCCCAAATCTAAGGTCAACCATGCCTAACTCTATACATGTCCCGAAAGAGAAATTGAATAACCCCTCAACCTCGCACTCATATACAATTACAATGAGTTCTAGGGATTCCAAATGATGAATCCTCTTCCCAGATGTAGACTTAACCCTTTGGTCTAGGTGGAAGGTCCCTAGCCACAGTTAAGCCCTAGGTGCTAAAATCACTTCAACGCTTCACTCTGTTACACGCGCAACTAAGCCCCAGTAGAAGGTCATCCTTTAGCCCATTCACTCTACTATGACCGCAAAGAACTTGAGGAAATGGAGATAGAATAAATCACACCGGAGGGGAAAGCGGACGCTCCGCTACCTCTCGACTCACCCTCTCAACCCTCTCCAATCTAGTTTTGTTTAACTCTCGTGGTGTGTCACTCACTCACAAGGGTTTCCAACAAGAACTCTCAACCCTAGTGTCACTCTAAGGGAACATTCCAGCAATTCGAACCCGATTTATGTCTTCACATTTGAACCTTCTCAAGATTTCCTCCAATTGGTGCATTTACGATCCACATTGGCTTCTTTCTTTAATATTTAGCCTCACAACCCTATCTGCATAAAAGTAACATAAATACACACATATTAGCGTTAAAACCCAATAAAAGTAATGCTCATCATAAGGAATGAACACTATGCATTCTTATCGCACAAGCACTTATTAGATCCCCAAAATGATATCTTGAAGTAGTATTTAAAGGGTTGAAATCAGGATTTCACACACTCGTGTGGAAATTCAACACGGGCGTGTGAATTTCCAAGCTCTTCATTTCTTGCGTGCTGTAAACAGTAATTGCTACAGTGCTTTGCTACCATGTTTTTGAAATCTTTTTCTTCCAATGAGGCCGCATGGTTGGGCACACATCCATGCGGTAAATCACGTCACATCTTCACTTTCAAACACATTGACGAAGCTCTTGATAATGTTACACAAGTTGGAGCATATGTGTGTGACTGCCTTCGTGCCCCTCTAATTTGTAGATTCACTTGCACATTTTTAGAGGTTGGCACACACCCACATCCCGATGATCACAAATTGTGCCTTGATCATTGTTTGGTATAAGAGATTCTTCAAAAATAGTGTCCATGATCTATTTTTACTTCATTTCTTCCTAACTTGTCTCCATAACCCTAAATACATAAAAGAAACAGAAATACATACGAATGAGCCATAAAACCTAATAAAGGTGATGCTCAATGTAAGAAAAGTATACTTAATAACACTTATTCACAAGCACTTATGAATAACTACGGGCTTTATTCATGCCAAGTTTTGCAACTACACTAGGTAATTACAACTACGGTAATCCACATATGCTATGTTTTACACATGCATCTACACAAATCAAGCACATCATGTTATGCAAGCACATGGATAACACAAGAGAACAATAGAACTCCATATGCATTAGAGCTCAAGTACTCAAAGTATAAAGGACAACATAGTTCACAATCGTGAGTCACCATGGAACGGTTAGCCCCTCATGAATTCATAAAAATGAGAGAGAAAAATAAACATAAGGAAGAGAGACATCTAGACTTCCCCCTTTCACAAAATCTACTTAAATGTACTTCAAGGACACCATGGAATGGGCAACTACACTTCTCCAGTGTCTCTGACTCACCCTTGGCATCCTTAGCGCATGTGGTGATGGTTGATCATTGTTCCCTGGAATTTGTGCATTAAAAGGGTTTTTGGGGTTCGATGGGGTCTCAGGATGGTCGTTCTCAGACCGTGGTCTTCTTGAAGCTTCTGAGTAAAAATGGCTAAGTATCAACTAGAGGGAATCACGTGGAGAACACGCACTACCACATAACAACACTTATGCAGCGGTTATCTCGCAGCGGGTATATAACTGATACAATAGATAGCCTATTATAGTGGTTTTGCAGCGGTTATATATCGTTGCAAGAAATTTTCCAAATAAGTATTACATTTGACTCAATCTGTTGCAAAAACCGCTGCATATTAAGATAAGTATGCAGCGGTTATACAAACCGCTGCAAATGTTTTAAAAAGCAGCAGTTTATAATCCTGCATATGCATTGTGTTGTAGCAATTCTTAATAATCGCTGCATATGGGTTATGATAGGCAGCGTTTTTAAAATTGCTGCGTATGTGTTATGATATGCAGCGAGTTTTTAAAACCGCTGCATATGGATCAAGAATGCATAAGTTTCATAATATTTATTTATATATATATATATATGTATTTTTAGAAATAAAGTTGTATTTTTATTTGTTTCACTATATAATTAAAATTCTTAAAAGGTTTTTTTGTTTATTAAGAAAATTAACAATCAAACATAATGGAGTACACATATGTATTAATGGAGAAAAATATTATATATATATATATATATATTCAATAAATTTTGCCCAAACAAAATTTAGTCCTACAATTATTAAATATTTTTTTTGTAAATATTATTTATATCTATTTTTCTCTTGTAGGACTCCATTCAAAATCAATATTTTTTTCATACCTCTTAATATTTATTCCATCATTATTATCTCTTATCCCTTAATTATGTTACTTCTGTAACTGCCCAATCATCCTATTATATAATACTTATAATAATAATAATAATAATAATAATCTATATGATTATCGTGGATTCATAAGATACATAAAATAAAATAAAATAAAAACACTTGAATGAGTAAGAATGGGTTACTTGTATAAAATTATTTAATGATCAAAACAATACCAGAAGGTTAACTGCCAAAAAAAATATGTAGTGATATATAAGGAAAAAAGATTTGAGAGATATTGGCATATATGCAATTGTGATGCTTTACATGGGTATTTTTGCAAATAAAAAAGATGAAAATCAGTGATAAAATAACCAAATCACTCTCAACAATAAATTGGATTAAAACAAATCACTCTCAAATTTAGTGATCTATTTAAATGAAATCTATATATTAATTTGATTGGAAGCTTCTTTTAAGTTTTCTAATAAATGGAATAAAACGCAATTATATTTATTTATTTTATGTTTTCTTCCTAATCCGCCTCCTCAACCATCCGCACATTCCCTTTTCCTCAATCTCACCACCATCGTCATCTCCATCCTTTCCACCGCTTCCGATTCCTCCCGTCATGCCGTCTTCAACGAGGGCGTTCTCGGTCTCCTTCTCCGTATCCTCAAATCCATCCTGATTTGAATGCTTGAAATTCAAACGAAGGAGAGATCCACGAAATTTCTACTGGTACTATTACTCATTCATTCTTTTCAAACCCTAATCTTACACTCTCTCTATTTCCTTCTCTTTCGTTGCTTAAATCATCAACTTCTTCTCAGATCCGAGGCCATCGCATTCATCCCTTTGACTCGCGCTGTGAAATTTGATCCCTTGCTTCAATTGACGGGGTTCTTGTTGTTGATCGTGCTCTCTATTTTTTGGTATGGCATCTATTTGGTGTGGTTCTTGCTTTTCTCTTCTTTTCTGGGATTTTTCTTACATATTTTGTTGTAAGAAAACTAATTAATGAATGAGGCTCTTGTTCTCTGTCAAACTGTTTGCTGAGCCTAATTTACTTGATTGATAATCTTATAAGTTGATTAAATTTTGTTAGCACTTAGCAGAGTATATTGACTTGTTTTGCCAAAGATGTTTCTTGAATATTATTTGATTTAGGGAGCATGTACTGGACATCATTATTATTTATGCTTGTAGTTTCTGGTTGTGAGAATGTCTTCATATTTTTTTTATCATTCCTAATATCTTAAAACTTGATAGCATTTGATTTTTGCACCCATAATCCTCACACTTAGTATGCCAACCTCTAAACTTGATATTCAAGGTAACCTTTTTTTTTCCTTTATTCTGTTTCTGCCTAGAAAAATTTTGCAAATTTTGAGTCCATTTTGATTAAAGAGAAAGTTCATATATGAACTTCTATTTCTGTACACATTGATGCCTGCAATTAAAGTATTCCTAGGATGACTACTTTGGTACTATTAATTAATCTTAAAGCATAAACATCTTTTCTTTGGGTTATCATGTGAGGCTGAGGATTATCCTTGAAATGCATCATTTCTGTTGCTTAAGGTGGAGTTTGCGGGTACAACACTTTCAGCTCCTTTTGTTCTTTACTTGAGCCTCTATTTGGGTCCTTTTTTATCATTATGTTTCTGATGCACCTTCCTCTTTACTCTTTTTCTTGCAGCGTTCAGTGAAATAAGACCACAAAAACCACATAGATCTCGATCCAGAACAAACAAAGGTTCAACACCCAAATCCTTGAGTCACTCACCTTCCTGAACCTCGCACTCTAAGGGATCCATTTCATTCTCTGGCAGTACCACAGTAAGATCTATTAATAACCTCCACAAACTGTCCAGTTTATGTATTCTTATCTTCATCACTAAAATGTATTGACTTTTGGAGCAGAAAGTAGATTTGAGCAAGCTGGAAACAACTACACTCTAGAGATACTCACATCACTTCAACCTCGTAAATCCATGAACTTGAAAAAAATCGCCATGTTCAAACAACAGTCTACTATTTTTTTTTTTCTGAATGCTATGATTCTCAACTTGTTTACAGACGGATGCAAGTCTTAATCCCTCCAAGGAACAGTTAATAGATGCTATCCGAAGGCATTTCATGTCACAAGTATGTGATCAAACTATCATGATTTGCATTCAACTTGAAAAGCTGAATGCGATGTAGATAAGTATTTATTTGTGTGGTTTTAGAACCATGTTACTTTTGATTAAAAGTTATACATATCAACCATATCACTTTCTTAATCTGTATGTAGATAATTATTTATCATTTTGTTTTTGTATTTCTCATTAATGAGACTTGAGGATATTACTATATATTTCTCATGGAATGAAACATTATATATAATCTAATTGTTGAATAAGTATATTATATATAATAGGCTAGCTTATCAATTTGAGTCGTTTTATATATATATATATATATATGTTCCTAAGCTAGTGGGCTCCAGTATCTGTATTTATTTCAAGTTAAATGTTGTTTATCCATTATCTCAAAAGTGTCAATTTCTCGTTCTTCAGGTTTTATTCTAATTCTCATGTCTCCAAAGTTATTTTCTTTTCCCTTTTCTAAAACCCTAATGAGTATTTGATGTTTGTGATTTAGGTTTTTCATACGTTTCTCCGTTCTGATAATCTGTAAGAGGACAACCCAATTCTGATTTCTCAACTCTCTTGTGGTTGTAAGTAATGCAGGGCTTTGGCTCTTTTTTTTATTCTTGCAAAATTTTTATCTTCTTTTACTATCATATGATGATGCTGAAGATTTCTTCAAATCTGGGAATGGTTCTTGCAATGTGGTTTAGAATGTTTCTGACAAAACTTCATTGAAAAAATTTGTATGATTTTTCAACAAACTAATTAGAAACATTTTAAAACTTTGTTGTTGTTATGAGAATAATATATGAAGGAGCTAGTGGTGTTCAATGTGTGAAGATAAATAGTCATGAGGTCAGAGACACACACACACATATATATATGTACACCTGATAATGATATGGACTGTTAAGAGGGTGATATGGTCCGTACTGAAGGCCCATTAGAAGTCCAAATCAAGCCCCTTCCAACTTGGTCCTTGTTTAACAGCTTTGTCTCCTCCTTCAGAAGACATGACTTGTATATCTTCAAAAAACTTGTGAGTGACTATTCAATTTTCCTGGGAAAACTTTTTCTAACATTATTTTCTTGAAAAAATATATAATATTTATATTCTTTGTTAATTGTTTCTTAGGCCCTTATTTCTTTTTATAATAATAATAATAATAAAAGAATAGATGTTGAAGTAATGATTTGCATGTTTGTGGTAGGACAGAGGAAAAGTCAAGTGAGGCTGGCTTGTGAGCAGTAAAAGGAAAGATCTTTATGTGAACTCAGATATACTCACATTACATATCTTATCTTGTTTGAAAAAGAAAAAATACTTAAATAAATACTGTTTATATTTCTGAAGATGTAAAGACTTAAACCTAACAATGATCAAAGAGAGAATGCAGCATCTATGTGCAGTGCAGCAGTACTAGTACTACTCCATAAAACTGGAAGCTACTACCAGCATGCCTCACTTGATAAGATAATAAATAAATAAATAAATAAAGGAAAGAGGAAGAAAGAAACACTGATAATTTATTACTAATTATTGTTTTTATTTATAATTTTTATTTATTTATTTATTTATATTTTTTGTATTTATTGTTTATTATTATTATTATTATTATTATTATTATTATTATTATTATTATTATTTTATTTTGTTATCTTTAGAGCTTGTTTTTGTCATTTGTGTTTGTTTACATATTTTGGATATTTTTGTATTTCTTGTAGTTACATATTTTTGAACTTTTTGGGTTTTTAGGACTTATCAACTCTTATTTGAAAAGAAACTACACAAACGATCCCTAACATTACTCTTCATCAACAAGACTAGTGAATAGTTGGTAAGGACACTCCCACTTATTAATTGGATGATGAAATTTGTTCGAAGAATTCTTCTTTAATGCAATATTACTTTCTAGTTTAATGCAATCATTTGTTTAAATATTTTGTTATTTTGTTATTAAAGGCAAACATGCAATTGAGATTTATTTGCAATTTCTTGTGAATTATGATTTGCTAATTACTATATCCCATAAATATATGTACATGCCCATGAAATGTTTTATATAAACAGTTGAAAATGATGAGTAATAGAAATAGAGAATGGATGGCTCTCCCAAGAGCTAGTGGGGAATATATTAGCGGAGTTGATGGTTTTCTAGATATGGCTTTTCAAAGGACCGCGCAAGGACAAGAAATACTTTGCCCGTGCAAAAAGTGTTTGAACCGTAATTGGTATTATAGAGCAACAGTGAGAGAACACTTGATAGTCTATGGTTTCTTAGAAGGCTATACTGAGTGGGTATTCCATGGAGAAGGATTGTCAATGTATTTTGAAGGATTACCATCACATAGTAATGAAGGACTTGATACTCTTGATGTCATGGATGATATGTTGCAAGATATGTATAGAGATATAGCAGTTGGAGAGAACAACCTCCCAAGGATTTCTGAAGGTCCTAATACAGAGGCAAAGAAATTTTACAAATTAATGGAGGAAGGCCGACAGGAGCTTTATCCAGGGTGTAAGAGTTTCTCAAGGCTTTCTTTCATCGTTCGATTATATCTTTTCAAGTGTCTCCATGGGCTAAGTAATGTAGCATTTGGTGACCTTCTAGATTTATTAAAAGAAGCCTTTCCTGATGCTACAATTCCGGGTTCTTTTAATGAAGCTAAGAAGACAGTGAGAGATTTGGTTCTTGATTACAAAAAAATACATGCATGCCCAAATGATTGTATGTTGTTTTGGGATGAGCATGAAGAAGCAAATAATTGTCATGTATGTGGTGCTTCTAGGTGGAAATTGGAGGACAAATTTGCAAATGATAATGCTAAATCCTCCACTATACCTGCTAAGGTTTTACGATACTTTCCTCTTACTCCTAGGCTACAAAGGTTATTCATGTGTGAAGAGACAGCTACTGCAATGAGATGGCATGCAATAGATCGTCCGAATGATGGAAATTTGAGGCATCCGGCTGATGCCAAAGCTTGGAAAGATTTTGATAATTTGCATCCTGAGTTTGCTCAAGACCCTCGCAATGTGAGGTTGGGACTTGCAAGTGATGGGTTCAATCCATTTTCAACGATGAGCATTTCACATAGCACATGGCCCGTTGTGTTAATCAATTACAATTTATCACCATTGGTTTTTATGAAGTCTGAATATATTTTATTGTCTATGATTATTCCGGGTCCTAAATCGCCTGGTAAAGACATTGATATCTACATGCAGCCTTTGATTAAAGAGTTGAAGCACTTATGGGAAATTGGTGTTGAAACATATGATGCCACAAGCAAACAAACATTTCTCATGCGGGTGGCATTATTATGGACAATTAGCGACTTCCCAGCTTATGCTATGTTATCAGGATGGAGCACTAAAGGAATGTTAGCATGCCCTTATTGTAATTATGGGACTTGTTCCAAATATTTGAAGCATAGTAGAAAAATATGTTATATGGGTCATCGGAGATTTTTAGCTCAAAATCATCCTTGGCGTCATAACAAGACATCATTTGATGGTACTGTGGAGATGAGAGATGCCCCGATCCATTTGTCAAGTTTGGATGTTGCACAAAAGTTATCAAATTATGTGAATGTTTTTGGCAAGACACAAAAAAAGAAGCCTCATGATAAAAATGATCCATGGAGGAAAAAGTCCATTTTTTTTTAGTTGTCATATTGGGAGAAAAATACTTTGTGCCATAATTTGGATGTCATGCACATTCAAAAAAATGTTTGGGACAATTTGTTGGGGACATTATTAAATTTGGTTGGGAAAACAAAAGATCATCTAAAAGCACGCCTTGACCTTGAAGAAATGTGTATACGGAAAGATCTTCAACCTACTCGATTAGATGGATGCAACAAGATTCAATATGCTAAAGCTTGTTATTCTATGAGCCCACATGAGAAGACCCTTTTTTGCAAAGTCTTCAAGAATGTAAAATTACCACAAGGGTTTGCATCAAATATTTCTCGGTGTGTGCAATTGGATGATAAGAAGATTCTAGGCTATAAAAGCCATGATGCTCATGTTATGATGCAATATTTACTTGGAGTTGCTGTGAGGAAGACATTGCCTAAAAATGTTGCCATTGTCTTAATCAAGTTGAGTGATTTTTTTCGCGGTATATGCGGTAAAGTTGTGAAGATGCATGATCTTGATCGGTTGCAGAAGGGCATTATTGAAATTCTTTGTCATCTAGAAATGACTTTCATCCCAAATTTTTTTGATATAATGGTGCATTTAACTATTCACTTGGTAAATGAAATCAAACTTGGTGGCCCGGTTCATTGTCGTTGGATGTTTCCAATTGAGCAAAACTTATGTAGGTTGAAGTCTTTTGTTCGTAATCGGAGCCGTCCAGAGGGATCTATTGCGGAAGGGTATCTTGCCGAGGAATGCTTGGTATTTTGTTCGAGATACATGCATGATGGTGTAAAAACAAGATTCAGCAGATATGGGAAGAATACTAATATGGCTACAATAGATGCTGAAGCATCTCCTATTTTCCCTAAGCTTGGCTATCCAATTGTGGGGAAAAAGAGAAATATTGGCAAGACTTTCACTTTGGACCAAGAGGCCTTAGCACAAGCTCATCGTTATGCTTTGTTCAATTGTGGAGACAAACAAGTGGAGGAATATATCAAGTAAGAAGTAATCATGTCTCTTAAAAGATTTTGTGTGCTTTTTTCTCTCTATCTCCCTCTCTTTTTTATTTTTTAAAGTAGCATGAGTTGTAATTGTTTAAATATGTTTGTATTTGACGAATGCAGAGAACATGAAAACTTGATAAACTCAAGAAGTAAATCATGTAGATGGCAAAGAGCACAAACTCACAGTCAAGATCTTATATTTTGGTTTGAAGAAAGGGTGAAGAATGAACGTGTACCGGACTATATTATGTGGTTCTCTAAAAGCCCAAATCCAGTTGCTATCAAATATAAAGGGTATTACATCAATGGATTTCATTTTCACACTAGAAAACGTGATGCAAGATGCAAAACTCAAAATAGTGGAGTCACTTTGCAAGCTTTAACTCCAAGTTTTTCAAGTTCTAGGGATCAAAATCCAATTGTTGGAGATGTTACTTACTATGGAGCAATAGATGAAATTATTTCAATTGACTATTGGGGAAAGTTCAATGTTGTGCTATTTAGGTGTGCTTGGTTTCAGGTTGTGAAAGATGATTATGGGCTCACTTGTGTAGATTTTAACAAGTTATGTTACTTGGATGATTCTTTTGTCATTGCTTCACAAGTGCAACAAGTGTTCTATATTGAAGATCCTATTGAAGTTGGGCTACATTATGTTATGAAAAAAGTTCCTAGAGATTTATATGGTCTTGAAGTGGAAAATTGTCCAAATATTGAGCAAGTTTTTTGGAGTGATATTGATGACTATTCACATGATATTGGTGAATCACATGATGATACAGAATCTATAAATTGGGCAAGAGATGATCAAGCTGTTGAAACTATGGATATACCTTCACATTTGTTACAAGTCCAAGAAAATGAAGAGATAGAAGAAGATTCTGATATTGATGATACTGATTGGGATTGGATGGATATTAATGAGTAGAAAAGCTTTTTCATTTCTATCATATATCTATTTTTTGTAAATGTGATGGTTGATATTAAATGATGTTGGGAATTTTTGGTTTTATTATCTTGCATGTCTCCATTTTTATTCTAATGCATATGTAGTTTATTGTGTTCTTTTCAAGCTATTAATATTTGTGATTTTTTTTTCCAAAATAATTTCATGTGACTAGGGATGAGTTGATAATTTTTATAGCAAATGCCTTGAATGCAACCAACATTATATGTCATATGGTTTGGTATGTTTAATAGTGCAGAAAATTTTTTTAAGTACTCTTTTACACATTACTTGCTATAGTATATATTTTGTCATGATTGACTTGATTTTGACATGTTTGGATGCAAAAAAATCTGGTGAGCAAGAAATTCTGAATATTCACAATGAAGAAAACAAAGAAATTTCTGAAACCAGGGACTATTGCTTCATATTTGCGAACACAACGTAAGCTCTGTAGAAGTCAAGCTCATGTAAATGTAGTACACACACAAGATTATGCATTAGAGGAAGCTACACAAACAAATCATGATCAAGAACATGAAGTACAAATGGAGCAAGAAATGAGGATTGGGCTTGAGCAACAAGATCTAGATCATATAGATTCTGGAAATCAACAAGAAATAAATCAAAATTCAACCATGGAAATTGGGGTACCTCCACCAATAGTTGCAACAGTGGCAACTGAGGATGCAATTACAAGCTTAGCAGGTTCAATTACTAATTCAATATATAATCATGTTTATGTATATACAATGCAATTATAATGATTTTACATATAATGCAGGTCCTTCTACACTGAAAAAGAGAGGTCAAACAGCAATGAAAGCAGTTCACACACGGTCTGAGGAAAACCGAAAGCCAATATTTTTTAATGACTTAAATCAGCCAATAGGACCTGATGATAAGACTTTGAATGAGTTCAGCAGTTTTTTAGGAACATTGGCTCGAAATTCAACACTTGCGCCCCTTACAGTCACTAATTGGCGCAAAATGACTTCAAAAGAGGCATTATGGGAATATGTTCAGGTTTATAAGAATCTTACTTGTTTTTTATCTAAGTATTTCTTTTCATATTAAACATTTGCCATGTTGTTTTATAATTTGATTAAATGTAATTGTTTGTGCAGAAAAAATACATAGTCCCTCAAGAAGGTAAAAAGTGGGTTCTTGCTACTATTGGAGATGATTGGAGAGTATATAAGTGTAGGGTGAAAAAAGAACATTACTATAAGTACAAGACTGATAAGCTTAGAATATTGAATCGCCCACAACATATTGGAGAAGATAAATTCAAAGAACTTTTGAACATTTGGAATTCAACAAATGCAAAGGTATAATAATTTTTAGTTTTTAATTGTTTTATAATGTCAAAACTACTTCCTCCAAGCTATTCTAATAGTAATGGAAATCTTTATGTAGAGAATCACTGAAATAAATGCAAATAATCAAAAGAGGCAAATTAATATGCATACGGCGGGCAAAAAGAGTTTTGCTAGGATAAGAAAGCAAATGGTAAATGTACATACATTTTTTTTTTGTATTTTAAATTTGATATTTTAGGAATGTTTTGATAGGCTTGACTACACTTATTATTATTAGTATTGTTTTGGTTACCTTCACTATACCTATTATGAGTAGTATCATCAATGAAAACAAGTGGTAAGTGTAGGTATGTTTTTTGTTTTCGTATTTTAAAATTGATATTCTAGGAATGTTTTGATTATCTTGACTACACTTATTATGATTAGTATTGTTTTGGTTACCTTCATTATACCTATTATGATTATTATCATCAATGAATTTACCTTGACTATAATATAATAAAAAAATATTTGTTATTGTTTTGTCTTTGGTATTATAATTGTTATGCATGGTGCTACATATTTTTTTTTTTTAATCATATACAAGTCCTTGCAAATGAAAATTATGTTTTTATTTTAAATTGATATTTTAAGAATGTTTTGGTTAATGTAATTACACTTATTATGATTAGTATTATTTTGGTTACCTTCACTATACCTATTATGATTAGTATCATAGATGAATTTAATTTTGTATTCTTTTGAAATTATTTCTATTTGTATTGTCTTTATTGTTGGTATGATAATTGCTATGTGTGGTGCTATATTTAATTCTTTTTGGATCATGTACAAGTCCTTACTAATAAAAGTTATGTTTTGTTTTTTCTTTTTTGTGGAATTAAAATAGCAAGATGCAAATGAAAACAATGAGGTACCAACTAATACTGCTCTTTTTATTGAAACTCGAAAAAGACAACCGAACAAGACCTACAAGGAGTCCTTTGATGATACTAGCGACAAGATTGTAAGGATTTCCTTTTATTTATATGCTTTTATAGTATTATTTTAGAATGTGATATTTTGTCTTACACATGATCAATATAACATCAAAAATAAATTTTTACTAAAGTTTTTATTCTATTACAGTCTCAAATGCAAGTTGTGCAATCACATCAAAGTAGTGAAAGCCAATCTGTTGATGCATTTTCTATGGTGATGGGAGGGACACGACCTGGTCGTGCTATGTTGTATGGGAGGAGTGTTACACCAACAGATTTGAAAGGAAAAGGAGTTAGTGGTGAATCTTCTGTAAAAGTTTCTCAAAATTTTATTGAAGGCATGAAGGAACAGATGAGAGAAGAAATGAGAAAAGATATGAGAAAAGAAATGGAAGAACAAATGGCAGATTATAAATTATCTTTGCAATCATCTGTGCAAGAACAATTTGTTTCTATGATGTCACAGCTCCAAGGCTTGGTTCCAGGAATGAACATCAACCAAGTTCCTACATTTAATTTGAATTTTGGTTCTCCAGGAGATGCTAATAGTGCACCAACTCAAGGAGTACGTGCACGTAATATATCCTCTGCTAGTAGCCATGAACCTCATGTATACTTTTATAAGAATTATCGTTTTAGTTGATGTTATTATGTTGGAATATATCATTTTCTTTTAATAAATTTTATTATTATGTAAAGTAATATAAATTGTATGTATCGTACAAGTTTCTTCTTATTATTTTTGCTAACTAATTTTTTATAATTACAGGGACAATGATGTTATACTTTTAGTTGGTTTCATCCAAAAATATTGAAGATGACTTGTTTTGTATTAACTTCAAAATTGTTTTGTATTAACTAGTTTTCTCATTGAATTCTTATGTTATTGAATATTTTTGTTAATTTTAATGTGATGTTGTTGGCTCTAAGTGTTTATTATATTTTAGGATAATGTTTGATAATGCTATCATTTTATACAATTGGATTGTTAAAATTATTATTTGTAAAATGGTACAGATTATAAACCACAACAATTGATTTTATTAACTGTTGTAGGAGTTATTGTAAACTGCTGCAATAGATTAGATGAAACCATTGCAGTAATTTATACACAACCGTTGCTATAGCTATTCCCAAACCGCTGCACCATATACTACCAAACCGCTACAATAGATATTACAAAACCGTTGCAATATAAATTAACAAACCGCTGCAATAGGTATTGTGAAACCGTTGCATTATATAAAATACCCATTGCAAAATAAGCCGCTGTAGTACATGAAACAACCACTGCATAATTAAAAACCGCTACAAAAGTTAATGCCAATTGGAACTGTTTAGGCAACAGTGTAAAACCGCTGCAATAGGATGTATAGAACCGCTGCAATAACCTATTGTAACGGGAGCAGATGTAGCGGCTGCCAATTCGCTGCAATAGATCTTATGCAGCGGTTTATAACCGCTGCATAAGTGCAATTATGTAGTAGTGACGATCATGCTCCACCAGTTCTCAGCTTGAGCATGCCTATGAAAGGAACACTCAAACCCTGCTTCCCATGAAAAATATAGGGTACTCCTAACCCAAAAAAATCATGAGAAGATAGAACTCCAGTGTTTCATCCGTGCTCTCACGGACAACAGGAGGAGTCCTGGATAGAGAAGACCATGGGGAGATGGCACGCCCATGCTTTACACGTGCTTACATCGGACACTTAGAAAAATTGTCTTCTTTAGTTGGTTTTGTCCCTGATTCCACTACATATGTGTTATGAGCCCTAAAAACCTGCAATAGAGACAAACATACCCATAATAGCATCATTCATAGATAAAGTGCATGACCTTTGATCTCATTAAAATAGAAAACACTAAAGTTTAGGGGAATCAAAGGTAGTTAAGGACAAGATCACAACCGCTCAAATAAAAACCTCACTCTTATCTCAAAAACATAATAAGTGTGTATACCCCTGAGTTGAGTACCCCATGTGCCACTGGGTCAATGAAATGAACAGAGACTAGAATTCTTACTAAACTAACTAGGTTGTAGATTCATGCACTTTGAAGGCAATATTTTCTCATGTAGATCCTCAAATGTACACTTGTAATGCCCATAATTCGACTACTCAAGAGCGGCTTTTGCACTTTCAAGGTGATAGCTCTTTCTACCAACTATTTATAAAATAAAAAGAGTAACGTGCCGGGCATTCCACAAGGAATCTGACTTTCCAATTTTTTTTTCAATACAAGAAAGCAAGTCTCAACAAAACTCAACCCAAACAAGTTGGTCCACAACTAAGGTAAAGTGAATTGATCAAGGTTCTCAACACAATAATGATTAAATAATTTGGCTCATAATATGGGCCTTAACATGCACAATCTCTCCTAGACTTAAGATTTTCTATCAATAGCAATCATAGACCATCCTAAGTCATGCAGTCACCCCTAAAACTGAAACAAGAATTCTCCCCCACACTTGAATTGTGTATTGTACTCAATGTAAAAGTATAGATAGTAGAAATTGAAGTTTGAGAACAAAAATAAAGAAGGGGGGAGGGGAGGGGGTTGCGTATGACTTTCATGAATACGGAGAGTGATGTTGCCAGTCTCAACGTGCATTCCATTAGCAACTCCACCACAACCAATCTTGAGATGAGGTGAGAGACACATTAGTGAAGCTTAATAGTCCAAGCATCATAGCACAACAAAAACTAAAAATACAGAGGGAACATGTATCAAAATAAACAAACAAAAATGTCTGTTTAGTAGGGAACATCCCTTACTGACTGAACTCACAAAAGTTGAACAAAATATGAAAAGAAATACAAGTACAAAAGACCTGAAAACTACAAAGAAAAGTAGCTACGCAACGATCAAAATGGAATGCTCTCAGAATAAGAAGAGAGAGCATCTGAGGAAGATGAAATGAAGTCCGCATCTCTATCAGCAGTGGTAACTCTCCCATGGTGTGGTGATCTAATAGGGGACGATGGTTTAGGAGATAAACAAATCCCCAAATGCTAGGTGATCTTAGTGACACTCCACTGAAGCCACTGGAATGCTGAAAATAGAACAAGTTTCTTGATCAGTGTTGCTTGCTAAAATATGTGGTGATGGTGGGGATCTTAGACGGCCAGTAGTAGAAGGTGGTGAGGCTAGGATCTATGGGTGAGTGGACGAAGGATCGCCCGGGAAGTGCTGGCCATGGGTAAGCCTAACTTTTGGAAATTACGAAAATTGATTGGATTATACCCAGTGACGATAGTCATATGATCAACACAGTTAAGAAAACCCATCCTTTTAATTAGATGAGTGATGTAGGGACCTGCAAAGATAGTTCTTACATGAGGGTTAGTAGCTTGGTGATGAAATGACCTAGTGAGAACAAGTCCTGGATGGTAAAGGTAGTTGTCGGCCATACTCAGAAGATAATACAACTCTTGTATAGTGACAGTGCTAGTACTGTCATTTCTGCCTATCACTGTGCAATTGAGTAAGTAGTGGACAAAGTGAAGTGCTAGGGACTGTAGGGATGAGGCCTTGGAGACATTTTGGATGAAGTTGATACTACCGGAGCTCAACATTCACCAACGTTGGCTGTCGTGCTCTCCAAGTCGTGGGAAGGAATGAAGGTGCCAGTAATCATTAGTGGTGATGTAGTCATGATCATAAAGACCTAAATAGATTATGAATTCAGTATAGCTCAGGTGATATTCATGACCAAGGAGTAGAAAATGTATAGTATTAGGTTCATCCCACACATCGTAGTCCTGATGAATATTAAATGTAGTAAGGACCTCTAAAGTTGACTCTCGGTAGGCCTGTTCATTTATCGTGAGAGCTGAACACCACGTGCGAATATTCAGAAGCTGCTCTATCTCACCAGCCAAGTTAAAATCATGTATGGTATCCCAATCAATGGTGCGAAGCTTCCCAAATTTCTGAGTAGAAAGTCGGGGAAATCGATTACGCTGGACATGTGAATTGAGCTACGATAGAATACTATCACGAATGATCTCTGATATAAAATTTGACCTAGACTTAGCAAAGCACCTCGACATCACCTACAACAACAACAAGCAAGTCAATTAAATTATAGAAATCTAGGAGGATCACGCTGGTGCAAAGAGGGGAGCACGATCATGGTACACATGGGTACATGATCGTGCTTCCTTGGATAGGGACCCTACACCGCAAGGATCATTGATAAGTGCTTGTGCGATATGAATGCGAAGCGTTCATTCCTTATGTTGAGCATTACTTTCCTCAGTTTTCTACATTAATATGTGTTTTTTTATATTACTTTTACGCGGGTAGGGTTGTGAGGTGAGTATGAAGGAAATGGGCCAATATGGATCATAATGCACCTATTTTTGGAGGAGATCTTGTTAAGGTTCAAAGCGCAAGACATAGGGTCGGTGTGAGAAGCTAGAGTGTGTGCCAACATCCTCGCATTCGAGTGAGCACATCTATTTGGAGGGGCACAAAAGGCGATCACGCTCGAGCATTCCGACTTATGCATATAAGAACAAGAGCCCCGCCAACATGTACATCATTGAAGAAGCAAGTGATTCACGACGTGAACGTGTGCTCGTTTGCGTTACTCCGATGAAAGTATGGAATTGGGAAGTTAATCAGGCCGAAGACTGTAGCAGAGTAATGTAGCAATTACTGTAGTAACATTGTTTTACTGACCGGCAGAAATCGGAGAAAGCAGAGAATCCACATGGGCGTGTGGAAATTATCCACGACCGTGTGGAAATTTTGCACGGGCGTGTGTATCGTCCCACGCCCGTGGAGTTGCTCGATTCGACCTTTATTTAAAGCCGATTCAGCTCCCGATTTTTGGTATTCTTTTCTCCATCTTTTCCCCAACTTGTGAGAGAGCTTGACTAGGGGTTTCGAGGGGTATTGGCCAAGGTTTTGGAGAGGTTCTACGGCTCCAACATCGTGATTCCATTAGGAAGAAGATTGGTAGGGGAGCTTCCATCGAGGCGTATCCTATACCGGACGAAGGAATCCTTGGACTGACAGTAGAAGACTTTCCACAAGACCATGAACATGACCATCGAGGGGGTTTCTTTATGGATTCATTGCTTTTACATTCGATTTCTTTGATTGTACTAAGCTCCATGGAGAGCTAAACCCCTAGTGGGTACTTGGATGATTGTGAACCCTAGGATGTATTCGTTTCATTGAACTTCTTTATTATGCTTTCAATAAATTGATGTTTATTGTGAGTTCCAACCTTGAATGCTTGATTGTATGAACATTTCCCCTAGAGTGACACTAGGGTTGAGAGTTCTTGTTGGTAACTTTGTGAGTGAGTAACACACCACTAGCGTTAGACAAAGCTAGGTTGGAGAGGGTTGAGAGGGTGAGTCGAGAGGTACAGGAGCGTCCACTTTCCCCTCCGATGTGATAGATTCTACCTCCGTTCCTCGAGTTCTTTGCGGTCATAATGGAGTGAATGGTCTAAGGGATGAACTTCCGCTGGGGCCTAGTTGCGCGTGCAATGGAGTGAAGCGTTGAGAGGATCTTAGTATCTAGGGCTTAATTGTGGCTAGGTACCTTCCACCTGGACCAAAGGGGTAGGTCTATATTTAGGAAGAGATTTATCACTTAGAATCCCTAGAGCTCATTGCAACTCTATGCGAGTGCGAGGTGTTGAGATTGTTCGATTTCTCCTCCGGGACATGTATAGAGTTAGGCATAGTTGACCTTAGATTTGGGACTATGTATGTAAGGATTTTCACGACTCACCATTGCATTGATTAGGAAGCATAATAGAGAGTTCTTGCACTTGAAGCGATCATCCTAGGTGAAGCATTATCCGAGTACCCCATTCTTTATCGATTGCCTTACCCTCTTCTTACTTTTGCTCTTTCACTTGTTGTTTTTATTGTTGAGAATTGAATCAATTTCACACTTATCACTATTGATATTCCACATAGCTAAGAATCAAATTAAGTATTTTCACTCCCTACTCCCTATGGATTCGACCCCGCTCACCCGGGATTATTACTTCGACAAGCCCGTGCACTTGCGGGATATAAGCAAGGGGATCTTATCAAGCATGCTTGTCCTAAGGGAGAGCACAAGCGTGCTAAAAGGACAATCATCTCCCCAATTCTCTAAAAGGGGATAGATTGCCTAATGAGTCACAATGGTGATCATCAGTATTGGTTTAATTAAAAGGATCCCATGGATATTCAATAGATACACATACAAGAAAGAAGATCACCATGAAATAACTCGATGCACCATAGTTGTGAAACTTACCGACTTGAAGAGATGGTAAAAAAAATGCACGGTAAAATGGCATAAGAAGAGAAGAAAAATGACAATCCTTGAGAAAAGTAAAGATGGCTAGAGCGGGAAGGAAGGATGAGTAGATGAGAAATAACCCGACCGGCGGCAATTGGGTCTTACGGGGAAAAGAAGGAAGTCAAAATATCATGCTCGAGCACGCCTTAAGCATAGGCGTGATAGAGTGGAAACGATAGGTTTGCCAGTGTAAGAGAAGTATGACCATGCTCCTCTTGTGTTGCCTCCCTGTGATTCTCTCGGGATAAAGTTTTGAAGATATCAGGATGCGAAACACGGTTATGCAAGGAGGGTCGAAACAATGCTCAATTATACGCATGCCACTGCTCTCCCGTGCTCTCCCTAAAATGACTCAAAACCTGCCAAAAACCCCAACTTCACAAAACCAAAGTCACACATTCAAAAAAACAACCCAAGAAAAACGAGCCTACGAAGACTCATGAAAAGTGCTTGTGTGATAAGAATGCAAAGTGTTCTTTCCTTATGATGAGTATTACTTTTAGCAGGTTTAAGTGCTAATGCATGTGTATTTGTGTTCTTTTGCACATGTAGGATCATGAAGCTAAGTATTGAGAAAAGAAGCCAAAAGTAGATCGTAAATGCATTATTTGATGGAATCTTGGAAGGAACAAACGCGAAGACACAAGTGGAACTCCAGGATACATGAATGTGTGCCAACCTCCATGAATTCAAGTCATTACAATGAGTTGGAAGGGCATAAAGGCAGTCACATTTGCATATCCTGACTTGTGCATTGATAACAAGATCTTCACCAATGAAGCCTTTGATTGAAGAAGAGTTGGGATCTACGACATAAACGTGTGCCCATTTATGTTGTCTCGATGAAAGTGTGCATTGGGAGTGTTTTGGCCGAGTATTGTAGCAAAAACTGTAACAATTACCGTAGCAATTATTGTTCACAGATGGTCGAAAATAGGATTTTCAGAGAATCCACACGGGCGTGTGGAAATTCCATAGGCCCGTGTGGCAGATCCACAGGGGCTTGTGGATGCCCGATTCCAGCCCTATTTAAGCCGTGATTCAGCCTCGATTTTGGGAATCTTTTTCCCCTATTCTCTTCAACTTTTCTCCATCGTCTGGGAAGCTATCGGCTAGGGTTTGGAGAGGCTTTTGGCAAGTCTTTGGTGTGGTTTGAGGGATTCAACACCGCGATTCGCTTGGAAGAAGGCTATTGGGGGAGCTTTCGTCGGCATAGATCTGGCGAGGTGTGCCCTAGGCCAGACAAGGGGACCTTTGGAGAAGACTTGGCTACTCCACACGACTACCGAGGGGGTTTTCTTATGGAACACTTGTTTTAATTTTTGATTTCATTGTTGATTATATTGTGCTCCATGGGGAGCTAAACCCCCTAGTGGGTACTTGGATTTTGTAAACCCCTAGGATGTTATTATTTCATTGATCTTTTATTATGCTTTCCTTAATTGATGTTTCAATTTAGTTCCAATCTTGAGTGCTTGTGGAATGATTTCTCCCCTAGAGTGACACTAGAGTTGAGAGTCCATCTTGGTAACCTTTGTAGATGAGTGACACATTACGAGTGTTAGACATTGCTTGATTGGAGAGGGTTGAGAGAGTGAGTCGAGAGGTAGCGGAGCATTCTTTTTCTTCTTCGGTGTGATTTATCCTACCTCCATTTCCTTGAGTTCTTGGCGGTCGCAATAGAGTAAAGTTCTAGAGGATGAACTCTGTTGGGGCTTAGTTGTACGAGCAACAGAGTGAAGCGTTGAAGGGACTCTAGTGTCTGGGGCTTAGATGTGACTAGGTACCTTTCGCCTGGACCAAAGGGTTAGGTCTTTACATAGGAAGAGGGTTTATCACTTGGATTCCCTAGAACTCCATGCAACTTTATATAGTGTGAGATGTTGAGACTGAACGATTTCTCCGCTAGGACATAGTGTAGAGTTAGTCACTTTTGACCTTAGATTTGGGACTGTGTGCTTAAGGATTTCCATGACATATTGAGCATTGATCAGGAAGTATAATAGTTGGTCTTGCACTTGAAATATTAATCCTAGGGGAAGCATTGCCCGAGTACCCCACTTCTATCGATTGCCTTACCTCTCACTTACTTTTGCCTTTCATTCTTTTTTCTTTTTATCTTTTTTTTCATTTCATTTTATCAATACTATCATTGTTCACTTTCACGTGGTTAAGTAGCAATTTAAGTATTTTTACTCCCTACTACCCGTGGATACGATACCCCACTCACCTGGGATTTATTACTCAACAAACCCGTGCACTTGCGGGTCACACGCAAGGGGCGTTGTCAAGTTTTTGGCGCCGTTCCGGGGAGTAGGCATTTAGAGATTCTTTGGACTTTGCTATCTTTGCTATTCATTCATTCTCTTTCATATCTTCTTATCCTATCATCGTTCTAATTTTGAGCAAAAAAAAAAAACAATGATCAACATACCTGAAGTATTCGATACAATCACAGGGATGGTTGAAAATGTAGAATAGTTAGTTCAATTGTTTGCAGTACAAACCACACAATGCTTGTCTTTGCAAGAGCATTAAAATATTCACCATCTAGTGGAAGAATCAGTTGTTGAGTATATTTCCAAAATTCCGGTTTAGAATAGTGAACTAGAAAGTGTACTGGATCAGTTTGAGGAATCTACATTGGCATCTATGAGTAATCACTTAGATGAAAATTTGGAGAAAGTCCTTGCTCAGTTTGACTCATATTATCATGAACAAAGACTGGAACCTTTCTCTTTGAGTGTATCAATGTCAGGAAAGGAAAGTCTTAAGATGGAAGAATTGATAGCCATCGAGGGTCCTTTAGAAGCACATGCACAAGTCGAAGAGGTGGAGAATGATTTTGAACAGGAAGCAAACAATTTTGAGGAAATTGGCAGATTGAAAGGAAGCAGATTGTGCCCATCAATTGATGAACCACCTGAACTAGAGCTTAAAATCTTGGTGGCACATTTGGAGTATGCATTTTTAATGGAAGACTCAAAGCTCCTGTTGATTGTGGTTTCAAGTTTGTCTATAGATCAAAATGAGAAGCTTGTTAGCATGTTGAAAAGGCATAAATCGGCTATTGCTTGGAAAATCATAGATATTCAGGGCATCAATCCCTCATTTTGCACTTATAAAATCTTGATGGAGGAAAATTATAAATCTGTGATCCAACCTCAAAGAAGATTGAACCCAAACATGAAGGAAGTTGTTAAGGCAGAAGTGGTAAAATTATTTGATGCGAGGATTATTTATCCCATCTCCAACAGTGCATGGGTGAGCCCAACTCAAGTAGTCCCGAAGAAGGGAGGTATGATGGTTGTGAGGAATGAAAAGAATGAATTAATTCCAACCAGAACAGTTATGGGTTGGCGTGTTTGCATTGACTACAGAAGGCTAAATGATACCACTCGAAAGGACCCTTTTCCATTACCGTTTATTGATCAAATGTTGGAGCGGTTGGTAGGGCATCAGTTTTATTGCTTCCTTAATGGTATGTCGGGTTACTTCCATATTCCAATAGCTCCAGAAGATCAAGAGAAGATGATATTTACTTGTCCTTATGACACTTTTGCTTACCGACGAATACCTTTTGGGTTGTGTAATGCACCGGTGACATTCCAGCGTTGTATGACTGCTATCTTTGACGATCTTCTAGAGGACATAATGGAGGTGTTCATGGATGATTTGTTAGTATTCGAAGACTCCTTCGACATGTGTTTAAAAAATTTGGAAAGAGTGCTAGTGAGGTGTGAAGAGATAAATCTTGTTCTTAATTGAGAGAAATGTTATTTTATGATTCAAGAAGGCATTGTCCTCGGACATAAGATTTCCTAATTAGGCATGGAGGTAGATAAGGAAAAGATTGAAATCATAGAGAAGCTCCCTCCACCTGCAAATGTAAAAGGTGTTCGTAGTTTCTTGGGGCATGTGGGCTTTTATAGAAGGTTCATTAAGGATTTTTCGAAGATTACACAACCGTTGACCAAGCTTCTTGAAAAAGATGCCCTTTTCAATTTTGGGAATAATTGTCTGCTCGTGTTTAATTTGCTGAAGGAAAAATTAGTGCAAGCACCTATACTAACCATACTGGATTGGAACGAACCTTTCAAGCTCATGTGCGACACAAGCGATTATGCTGTTGGAGCGGTTTTGGGTCAGAGGAATGATAAGCAGTTCCGACCGATTTATTATGCTAGCAAGACTCTCACGAGTGCTCAAGAGAATTATACAACTACCGAAAAAGTGTTGTTGCCAGTGGTGTTTACCTTCGATAAGTTCAGGCCCTACCATATATTATCTAGGGTCACGGTATTCACTGACCACTCGGCACTCCGTTATCTCATGAACAAGGTTGACGCAAAACCTAGGTTGATTTGTTGGATCCTATTGTTGCAAGAGTTTGATATGGAAATAAAAGATAAGAGAGGAACCGAAAATGTAGTTGTGGATCATTTATTAAGACTAGAAGATTATGAAGGACAAGAACCTACAAGTAAGGAGATTAATGATTTTTTTTACGAAGAACATTTGTATGTAGTATAGGGTATCGAGTCAGAAGACACTCCGTGGTTTGCGGATTTTGTAAATTTTCTGTCAGGGAAAGTACTGAAAGGGGGCCTTACTTTTCAACAGAAAAAGAAGTTTTTTAGTGATTTGAAGAAATATTTTTGGGATGATCCACACCTGTTTCATATTTGTGCTGATCATGTGGTTCGAAGATGTGTGTCGAGAGAGGAAGGTTGGAATATTCTTGCACACTGCCACTCGGGGCAGGTTGGGGGACATTATCCATCAAGTAGAACTGCTGAGAAAGTCTTGGCTGCTGGTTTTATGGGCCGACTCTATTGTAGCAGGTTATTGTAGCAGTTGTTGTTCATAGCCGGCCGAAAATCAGAATTCCAGAGAATCCACACGGGTGTGTGGAAATTCCACAGGGGCATGTATAACATCCACCGGCCCGTGTGGATGCCCGATTCCAGCCTATTTAAAGCCAATTTTCAGCCCGATTTCAGCATTTTTTTTTATCCATTCTTTCCCAACTTTGAGAGGGGCTTTGGCTAGGGTTTTGAGAGGTATTGGCAGAGTTTGTAGATATGTTTTTCGTCTTTTACCTCGCGCTCCACTTGGAAGAAGGTTATTAAGAGAGCTTTCGTCAGCACCGATCCGGCGAGGTGTGTCCTAGGCTGGATAAGGGGACCTTTGGAGGAGACGAGGCTTCTGCACAAGACCATCATCATGACTATCTAGCGGGTTTTCTATGGATTACTTGTTTTTACATTCGATTTCATTGTTGATTGTAACTAGCTCCATGGAGAGCTAAACCCCCTAGTGGGTACTTGGATTTGTGAAGCCTAGGATGTATTTGTTTCATTAAACCTTCTATTATGCTTTCATTAATTGATGTTTTATTTGAGTTCCAATTTTGAATGCTTGATTGATTAAATCCTCCCTTAAAGTGACACTAGGGTTGAGAGGTCATATTGGTAACCCTTGTGAGTGAGTGACACACCATGAGGGTTAGACAAAGATGGATTAGAGAGGGTCGAGAAGGTGAGTCGAGAGGTAGAGGAGTGTCTCCTTTCCACTGTAATGTGATTTATCCTACCTCCATTTTCTTGAGTTCTTTGTGGTCATAGTTGAGTGAATGGGCTAAGGGATGACCTTTCGCTGGAGCTTAGTTGCAGAGGTAATGGAGTGAAGCTTTGAAGTGATTTTAACACCTAGGGCTTAATTGTTATTAGAGACCTCTCACCTGGACCAAAGGGTTAGGTCTATATCTAGGAAGAGGGTTTTTCACTTGGAATCCCTAGAACTCCATGCGATTCTATCAGAGTGTGAGGTGTTGAGATTGTTCGATTTCTCCTCCGGGACATGGTATAGAGTCAGTCATGGTTGACCTTAGATTTGGGACCGTGTATTGAAAGATTTGCATGACTCATTAATGCATTAGTTAGGAGGCATAATAGTTGGTTTTGCACTTGAAATGATTGTCCTAGGAGGAACAATATCTGAGTACCCCATTTATATCAATTGCCTTATCTCTCACATACTTGTGCTTTTCTTTCTTGTTTCTTTTATTCTTGTTTACATTATATCTTATCAACACAATCATTATTCATCTTCACTTGGTTAAGAAACAATTTAAGTATTTTTACTCCCTACTCCTTGTGGATGCGATACCCACTCACCTGGGATTTTATTACTTGACAAACCCATGCATTTGCAGGACATACACAAGGAGCGTTGTCAGTACCTATTGTGGATGAGTGGCATACTACAAGGGTTAGACATTGCTTGATTGGGAAGGGTTGAGAGGGTGAGTCGAGAGGTACAGGAGCGTCCCCTTTCCCCTCCAGTGTGATTTATCCTACGTCCATTTTCTTGAGATCTTGGCGGTCACAATAGAGTAAAGTTCTAGAGGATAAACTCCGCTGGGGCTTAGTTGCGCGACCAACAGAGTGAAGCGTTGAAGGGACTCTAGTGTCTGAGGCTTAGATGTGACTAGGGGCCTTTCACCTGGACCAAAGGGTTAGGTCTATACATAGGAAGAGGGTTTATCACTTGGATTCCCTAGAATCACATGCAACTTTACACAGTGTGAGGTGTTGAGACTTAGCGATTTCTCCGCTAGGACATAGTGTAGAGTTAGTCACGGTTGACCTTAGATTTGGGACAGTGTGCTTAAGGATTTTCATGACATATTGATCAGGAAGTATAATAGTTGGTCTTGCACTTGAAACATTAATCCTAGGGGAAGCATTGCCCGAGTACCCCACTTCTATCGATTGTCTTACCTCTCACTTACTTTGCCTTTCATTCTTGTTTCTTTTTATCTTTGTTTTCATTTCATTTTATCAACACTATCATTGTTCACTTTTATGTGGTTAAGTAGCAAATTAAGTACTTTTACTCCCTAGTCCCTGTGGATACGATACCCCACTCACCTGGGATTTATTACTCAACAAAACCATGCACTTGAGGGTCACACGCAAGGGGTGTTGTCAACTCACTTCAAAGATAGTGCACAAGAAGCTTGAAAATGCAGCTAAAAATCAATTGAAAAATATCGAGGAGCCATAAGATGAATTAAAAGAAATAAAAAAAACATGATAAGTGCTTGTGTATTAGTAATATGAAGTATTCTTTTTTTATGATGAGTATTACTTTCATCAGGTTTTAGCACTAATGCATGTGTATTTGTGAACTTTTGTGCATAAAGGGTTGTGAAGCCAAATATGTAAGAAAGAAGCCAAAGAGATCTTTTTTAGATAAAGGGTTGTGTATTGTAGTTTATTGATGAAGTCTTAGAGTGAATAAATGTGAAGACACAAGTTGTGATTAAAGATACATGAATGTATGCCAACCTCCAAGCGCTCAAGCAATTACAATGGTTTAGAGGGGCACAAAGGCAGTCACATTTGCATATCCTGACTTGTGCAATGATAGCAAGATCTTCACCAATGAGACCTTTTATTGAAGCAACGCGATCTATGGCATAAATGTGTGCCCATTTATGTTGCCTCAATGAAAAGTGTGGATTTGGGAGCATTTTGGCGGAGTGCTGTAGTAGGTACTATAGCAAAATTATTGTAGCAATTTACTTTAGCAGTTGCTGTTCACATGCCACAGAAAATCAAAATCCAGGAAATCTACATGGGCTTGTGGAAATTCCACATGCCCGTGTGGATTCCTGATTCCGGCTTATATAAAGCCCCGACAACCCCGATTTCGGCATCTTTCTTTCCATCTTTTCTCCATCTTTTGAGAGGGTTGCGGCTAGGGTTTAGAGAGGCTTTGGTAAGGCTTTTGGAGTGGTTCGATGGCTTTGACACCGCATTTCTCTTAAAAGATAGTTGTTGGTGGAGCTTTCATCGGCACCGATCCGGCGAGGTGTGCCCTAGGCTTGAAAAGGGGACCTTTGGAGAGGACGAGGCTACTCCACAAGACCATAGACACAAATACCGAGGGGGTTTTCCTATGGATTGCATGTTTTTACTTTCCATTTCATTATTGATTGTATCTTGCTCTATGGAGAGCTAAACCCCCTAGTGGGTACTTGGATTTGTGAACCCTAGGATGTATTTGTCTCATTAACCTTTTATTATGTTTTCCTTGATTGATGTGTTTAATTGAGTTCCAATCTTGAATGCTTGTTGAATGATTTCTCCATAGAGTGACACTAGGGTTGAGAGTCCATCTTGGTAATCCTTGTGAGTTAGTGACACACCATCAGGGTTAGACATTGCTAGATTGGAGAGGGTTGAGAGGGTGAGTCGAGAGGTATCGGAACATCCTCTTTTTCCCTCCGGTGTGATTTATCCTACCTCCACATTCCAAGAGTTCTTTGCGGTCACAATAGAGTGAAGTGCTAAGAGACGAACTCCTCTGGTGTTTAGTTGCGCATGTAACAGAGTGAAGGGTTGAAGTAATCTTTAGTATCTTGGGCTTAATTGTGACTAAGGGTCTTTCGCCTGGACCAAAGGGTTAGAGCTTCTTGTAACTTTATACAGTGTGAGGTGTTGAGATTGGTTGATTTTTCCACTGGGGCATAGTGTAGAGTTAGTCACGGTTACCTTACGTTTGGGACTGTGTATTTAAAGATGTCAAGGACTCATTAAGCATTAGTTAGGAAGCATAATAGTTGGTTTTGCACTTGAAGCAATAATCCTAGGAGAAACAATATCCGAGTGCCCCACTTTTATCGATTGTCTTTCCTCTCATTCTATTGTGCCTCTCTTTCTTATTTTTCTTTAGTTTGATTGCATCAATCTTTATCCACACCATCATTGTTTCATCTCTACTTAGTTAAGTAGCAATCTTGGTGTTTCTATTCCTTATTCCCTGTGGATACGATACCCCACTCACCTGGGATTTATTACTTTCAAAAACCCGTGCACTTATGGGTCATACGCAAGGGGTGTGTCAAGTTTTTGGCTCCGTTGCCAATTGATAGGCATTTTGGAAACACTTTGGACTTTGCTTTTTTAGCTATTTTTCATTCATTCTATTTCATCTTTTCTGATTCTATCATCGTTCTAATTTGTTTTCATTCTTTTGGTGCAGCTCCAGGTTATGACCCGAGGGAACCCTTCGATACTGGTTGGAGGTGATCCTGAACTTGAACGTAGACTCAGAAAAAGGGGTAAAGAACCTGCACAAGCACCGTCGAAGCAAGCTGAAGTAGAAGGTGATAGGTTAGAAAATATGGCAGAGTAGAATGAACAAGAAAGAACACTTTGTGACTATGCCAGACCCGCTATTATGGGCACGCAATCGAGTATTGTATGATCCCCGATTACAGCTCCAAATTTTGAGCTAAAGCCAGCATTCATCCAAATGATATAACAGTCAGCGTAGTTCAATGGTTTGGCCGATAAGGATCCAAACAATAACATTGAATACTTCTTGGAGGTTTGTGACATGCTGAAGATAAGAAGTGTTATGGATAATGCTATAAGATTGAGGGCTTTCCCATTTTTTCTAAAAGGAAGAGCCAAATAGTGGCTCCATTCATTGCCAAGAGCTTCCATCACAACATGGAACAAAATAGTCGAAGCAATCTTTGCAAGGTACTTCCCTCTGGGAAAGTCGGCAAAGCTTCACAATGAGATATCTTCATTTGTTCAGATGGAACTTGAATCCTTGTTTGAGACTTGGGAGCGATTTAAGGACCTCTTGCGGAAGTGTCCACAACACGGGTTTCCTGAATGGATGAACATTCAGACTTTTTACAATGGGTTGAATCCAAGTACAAGACAACTTCTAGATGCCGCCGCAGGAGGTACAATGAGTAACAAGACCCCAAAAGAAGCCCAACAATTGGTAGAAGAAATGGCCATGAATAGCTACAATGGAACGCAAGAGAAAAGAAGAAAGTGGCAGGACTCCATGAAATTGATGCGGTTACATCTTTGGAAGCCCAAGTAGAGGCATTGAGTAAGAAATTGGATACATTGAGTTCACTGAGGATAGCCGCTATCACAAGTTGTGATGGTTGTGGGGGTTCTCACATATGCCGTCTGATTGTCCTATTTAGATTGCTACTTCAACGCCAACTGAACAAGTATATTTTGTGGCCAATTGGGGAAGAGTAGAAAGAAGGCAATCCTTATAGCAACACCTACAACAAAGGTTGGAGAAACCACTCCAATTTTTCATGGAGTAACTAAGGGCAGCGAAAGGCCATGGCACCACCGGGTTTCTAACAACAACAATCTCCGAACATGAAGAATTGAGTTAGGCTTGGAGACCCGAATGACCGATCTAGAGAAAGCTTTGACCAAATTTGTGCAATCATCGGATACACAGTTTCAATCAGTTAAAGCTACACTTCACAACCACAACGCTTCATTGCACTATCTAGAGAATCAAGTGGGGCAAATTGTGAAGTCTTTATTGGAGAGACCTCAAGGGAGTCTACTTAGCAAGACTGAAACTAATCTGAGGAAACATGTGAAGGTGATTACTTTGAGGAGTGGTCGTGAAGTTAATGGTAGATCTCCTAGTGAGAAGACCAATGTTGAAGCACCCGAGGTCGGGGAGGTTTAGGAAAGAGCAAACAAGAAGAAGGAGGTGGTAACCCCACCTTACAAGCCAAGAATCACTTACCCTTCAAGATTAAAGAACGACCAAAATGATGAGCAATACAAGAAGTTCTTAGGTCTATTTAAGAAGTTGCACATCAATATTCCTTTTGTGGAGACATTGTTTCAAATGCCTCGGTATGTGAAGTTTTTGAAAGATCTTTTAACCAACAAGAGGAAGTTGGAGGACACAGGGGCGTGTGTTTCTCTACAGACGTTTATAGAGCTATCCCGAGAAGAGACAGGGGCGTCTGTCTACCCTTGTGTTTGACCCTGTGAACTACAGACTGGCGTGGGTAACTTCCACACGCCTTTGTGAATTCCTGCAGCGAGTTCTCCTCCATCCTGACAAGACATAGGAGCGTGTGATAGCCCTGTGAAGATCCGTATGACGGTGTGGAATTTGCACACGGGCGTGTGGAATACTTAGAATTTTTCTCGGTCGGACAGAGAAGCCACAGGGGCGTGTGGGTCGGGCACACGGGCGTGTGGAATACATAAAATTTTTCTCGATTAGATAGAGAAGCCACAGGGGCGTGTGGGTTGGGTACACAGGCATGGGGAATTTCCACATGCCTGTGTGGATGTGTTTAGAGGCAAAGAGTGCCATCCCGAGAGCACACAGGGGCGTGTGTATGCCCCTATGAAGATCCCCTGTGGAGTCACACGGGCGTGGGTAATGTCCACACGCCCGTGTGGATGTGTAGAATTCCAAAGGGCACTGGTTTTCTTTAAAATATCTTCATGTTTCTTCATTTTCACACTCCCAAACTCTTTGAAAACACAACCCTGTACTCGAGTTTTCCGGCCGATTTTCCAAGTTTCCATCTTCACTTCGTCGGTAAATTTTCTTTTTCTCTTTTCTTTACCACACTTGATTTTAATTTATTAGAAATGAAGTTGTGATGTATTTTTTGAGCTTTTAGCATAGTGGCCATGTGGTTTTCACTTCTTGTGGATCCACACGGGCGTGCGGAATTTCGACACGACTGTGTGGATTTCGGTTATTTCAATCGGTGAGTGTTTTTAATCGATTTTCTTTTCAAATCTTGCAGATATGGCCCCAGATCGAAGAAACAAGCCGACAAATGTCCCAGGGAGACTTCACCTGAGCTTGAGCACAAAACGTTTTTTATTGCTGAGCATCAGGCTCGATTTGAGTGTTTATCAAGACTCCGGTTTGGACAGTCCCGTTTCATAGATTTGAGTGCGTTAAGAGAGGTTCAGCGAGGTGATGAGATAGCCGATAAGATTGATGAGCTGTTGGCCATGGGAAGGTGGAGACGATTATTATCGATTCAAGAGCTAGCTATCCGCATATTGACACTAGAGGTGCTAGCGTCCTTCGAGTTTGACCGATAATACTCAAGATTTGACAATGTTGACGTTATATAGTTTAAGGCATTCAGACATCATTACAACATGTGTTTCACATAGTTTTCAGTCCGTATGGGATTGTATGAAGAGATGTATACAGATACAGAAGAGTACAATCGATTGCCGACTGACTATCCTACCGCGCTGACCCCGCTGCCAGCATACAGAACCCTATGTAAACAAGGGCAGTATGAGCCAGAAGTGTCAAAGGCCACGCACCCGTCTCGGCCAAGTTACAAATACATACATGCGATCCTCAGCATGTCCGTGAGTAGCCGAGGCGACAACACAGGTGTTCTGAGCCACCAGGAGTTACTCTATTTATATTCCATGGTCCAGAGCGAGCTGATTCACCTGTGGCATATCGTGGCAGATTACCTGAGCTACCAGGGCTAGTATGCGCGAGTGGGAATATTATTCACTGGCCCTTACATCACTAGACTCATCCTGGGGATGAGTCTATTAGACGTGATGCGTGGGGCTGAGAAGACGATCATCCTCTCCTCTCTTATCCTAGATACGATGAGACTGACGGGGTTAGTGCGTAGATACAGGCCGGGAGCATATATTTTAACTATGTTTGCCCCAAAGATAGCCGAGGGTGGAGACGACGCAGTTGAGGGGTCACATTAGGTTCCCGAGCTTCAGCCAGAGCATACGGAGGCCGAGGTACCCCCTGCAGCACAGGAGCTGCCTCTAGTATGGATGTTTTACCCTTCTTGAGCCTATGATTATTTTGAGAGGCTCGAGGGTGTTGTGGGGATGCTTTGGACCAAGATTACCGAAATTCACATGACACAGGCCGAGTAGCACACAAAGCTAATGGCGCGCCTTGATACTTTACAGCAGTTACTCGATCGCGACGCGTCCTCACCCTTCATCATTACACCTAGGACCCCTCTGGCTCCGCTAGAATCACCATCACCATATCCACCAGTGCCGTTTGACTTAGCAGCAACAGAAGAGCCGACCACCGACGACACCGACACTTGAGGCATCTTTAATTTTCTTTTCTTTTGTTTCTCGTATTTTACTTTTGCATTATCTTTTGGACTTATATACTCATAAAGGATCTTTCTTCTGTGTTTATCTTTTATTTTTGTCTCGAGTTGTATTTCATTGGTTCACTTTTATATACTCAAGTTGTTTTAGTTCATTGAGTTTCACTGAACCCCTTATGTATGCGTACAGATGGTCTTGTCAGTATGGAAAATTGAGGATGAGTCATAGACACGGTAAATGTGTTTTACACTTGGCCGTGCGTGCTTTACAACCCGTTGGAACTTCACTCGCAAGGAATTTAGCTCCATCAAAGGCACCACTAGGAGTTTAGGGGAGTATTATTTCAATTGCCCACTCCCACATATATTTCGATTGTTATATCTTTTATTGTGCTTGCATGTATACATTGAGGGCAATGTACATCTTAAGTGTGGGGTGGAATTCACATTACACATGTTCTATACTTATGCTTTAATTGTGCATGCTCATGTAGCCAACGGTGGTTCACCTTAGTTGTAATGATTGTATTTTTGAGTTTAGGAGAATTTTTAACATTGAATGTTCTCATGCTCTATTTTCACTTGAATTTCTAGGAATTTTTGCCCGATTCACACTTGTTACACTACTCGCTCATTAAAATCTTTTGGAGACTTAAGTAAGTGTTTAAGGGACTAAGTAGCTTAATTTCTTGTGTTTCATTTTGCTAAAAAAAAGAAAGGAAAAAAGAAGAAAAATTTTTATACTTGTTTTGTTATGCATTGGAGGGCAGAAAGAGCTACCACCTATGAAGTATGAAGCTACTCTCATAAGTCTGATACTAGTTATGCCCTAATAAGAGAAAGATCTATCTCATAGGATGAGTGAAAGCTACTACCCCAGTAGAAAGAGCTACCACCTCGAAAGTGTGTAAGCCACCTTAGCGGCCGCTTCGGAAAGGTCTACTTTAGAGGATGTGTGAACCTACTACCATCTATTTACTTTGTTTTGTATATAAATAAGTCCCTTATGCTTAGAACTTTGAGGAGTATACTTTGGGTTGATTTGAGTGAGCTAACACACTTACACGATTTCGGGTTTGTTGTCCCTTTTGATTCGAGTTTTTAGCTAGAGCAATGATTTTTCGTATTTAGTGTTGAAATTTCTTAATTGTATAATGCTTCCCTTACATGATTTGGTGAACCTAAGGCCAAGCACTTTCAATATTTCCTTCTTCTATGCTTCAATGTTTTAATTTTTCTTTAGGACAAGCAAAAGCTTAAGTGTGGGGGAGTTTATTAAGTGCTTGTGTATTAGTAATACGAAGTATTCTTTTCTTACGATGAGCATTACTTTTATCAGGTTTTAGTGCTAATGCATGTGTATTTTTGAACTTTCATGCATGAAGGGTTGTGAAGCCAAATATGAAAGAATGAAGCCAAAGTGGTTTGCGATTGTACTTTGTTGATGAAGTCTTGTAGTGAACAAATGTGAAGACACAAGTTGTGATTGAAGATACATGAATGTGTGCCAACCTCCATGCACTCAAGCAATTACAATGGTTTGGAGGGGCATAAAGGTAGTCACATTTGCGTATCATGACTTGTGCAATGATAGCAAGATCTTCACCGATGAGACATTTTATTGAAGAAGCGACGTGATCTATGGCATAAACGTGTGCCCGTTTATGTTGTCTCAATGAAAAGTGTGGATTTGGGAGAATTTTGGTGGAGTATTGTAGGCAGTTACTATAGCAAATCCACATGGGCCTATTAAAATTCCACACGCCCGTGTGGATTCCAGATTCCAGCCTATATAAAGTCGCGAACAACCAAAATTTCAATATCTTTCTTTCCATCTTTTCTCCATCTTTTGAGAGGCTTGCGGCTAGGGTTAAGAGAGGCTTTAGCAAGGCTTTTTGAGTGGTTCTATAGCTTTGACACCGCGTTTCTCTTAAAAGATAGTTATAGGGGGAGCTTTCATCGGCACCGATCCGGCAAGGTGTGTCTTAGGCTTGATAAGGGGACCTTTGGAGAGGACGAGGATACTCCACATAACAATCAACACGAATACCAAGGGAGTTTTCCTATTGATTACATGTTTTTACTTTCTATTTCATTATTGATTGTGTCTTGCTTCATGGAGAGCTAAACCCCCTAGTGGGTACTTGGATTTATGAACCCTAGGATGTATTTGTTTCATTTACCTTTTATTATGTTTTCCTTAATTTATGTGTTTAATTGAGTTACAATCTTGAATGGTTATTGAATGATTTCTCCTTTACAGTGGCATTATGGTTGAGGTTGAGAGTCCATCTTGGTAATAGTTGTGAGTGAGTGACACACCATGAGAGTTAGACAAAGCATGATTGGAGAGGGTCGAGAGGGTGAATCGAGAGGTAGCGGAGCATCCCCTTTCCCCTTCAATGTGATTTATCCTATCTCCATGTTCCAAGAGTTCTTTGTGGTCACAATAGAGTGAAGGGTTAAGGGATGAACTCCGTTGTGGCTTAGTTGCGTGAGCAACAGAGTGAAGCATTGAAGTGACTTTAGCCCCTGGGCTTAATTGTGACTAGGGGTCTTTTATCTGGACCAAAGGGTTAGATCTACATATAGGAATAGAGTTTATAACTTGGAATCCATAGAGTTTCTTGCAACTTTACACAGTGTGAGCTGTTGAGACTGGTTGATTTCTTCACCGGGGCATAGTGTAGAGTTAGTCACAGTTAACATTAGGTTTGGGACCATGTATTTAAGGATGTCCGCAACTCATTAAGCATTATTTAGGAAGCATAATAGTTGGTTTTGCACTTGAAGCAATAATCCTAGGAGGAACAATATCCGAGTACCCCACTTTTATCAATTGTCTTTCCTCTCATTCTATTTTGCCTTTCTTTCTATTTTGCCTCTCTTTCTTATTTTCTTTAGTTTGTTTACATGGATCTTTATCGACACCATCATTGTTTCATCTCCACTTAGTTAAGTAGCAATCATGGTGTTTATATTCCTTATTCCCTGACGATATGATATTCCACTCACCTGGGATTTATTACTTCGACAAACCGGTGCACTTGCGTGTCACACGCAAGGGGTGTGTCAAAACACTTGGATTGCCTCCCAAGGAGCACTTGTTTAATGTCACGAGCTTGACGTACCTATACTTTAGGGGGTGCCATGAAGGAAAAATACACTAAAATTTAAAGAGGATGAAGTTTCTTCCCTTAATGCATATGATTTAAAGAGGTGCCCATTAACCTTGAAAGTCACTTTTGTGGGATGAGAGATTTTAATCGCATCATGAGGGAATATTTGAGTGACCATGTAAGGTCCAGACCATCGAGACTTGAGTTTTCTGGGAAAGAACTTCAACCTCAAGTTGAATAGTAGAACCTGCTCTCCAATTTAAAATTGCTTGTCCCTTCCAATGTGGTTATCATGAATACTCTTCGCTTTTACCTTGTACAAGAATGCATTGTTATAAGCATTCTGTCTGTTTTCCTCTAACTCATTTAGTTGGAAATTTTGTTTCCGATGTGTGTCTTCCATGTTAAAGTTCAATAGTTTAATAACCTAGTAAGCTTGATGATCTAACTTGACACGTAGATGGCAATCCTTGCTATATATCAACCTATAAGGTGTGTCATATGGAGGTTTTATAAGCTGTTCAGTAAGCCCAAAGGGGGTCATCCAATCATTCTGACTAGTCATGCTTGTTATGATGTATGATCTTTTCATGAATATGTTTTAATTCTTGATTGGTGACTTCAACTTGGCCACTGGTTTAGGGGTGGTATGCAGTGGCAATATGATGGTAAACAACATATTTACTCATGACTTTACCAAACCTAGTGTTGCAAAAGTGTGTTCCTCAATCAGTGATGATTGCCCTTGGGGTATCAAACTGTGAAAATAGCTTTTTCAAGAATTTAACTACTACTCTAGCATCATTTACGGGTAGGGCTTATGCTTCCAATCATTTGGAAACATAGTCAACTACCACCAACACATATTTGTTTCCATTTGAATTTGGGAATGGTCCCATGAAATCTATTCCCCAAACATTGAATACTTCGCATTGTTGGATCGGAGTTTGATTCATTTTATCAAGTTTGGACAGATTCCACTTTTTTGACATTGATTATAGGTTTTAACAAATTTTTGAGCATCCATGAAAAGCGTCAGCCAAAAAAAACATGCCTCAAGAACCTTCTTGGCTGTGCGATTAGCACTTAAGTGACCCCCACTGTCCCCGAATGACAATGTTTTAGAATTTCCCATTCTTCCAAGTGTGAGACACAACGTCGTACGACTAGGTCAGCACAAAGTTTATATTGAAATGGGTCTTCCGAAAAGAAATACTTGATGTTGGACAAGAATTTCTTTTGTTGTTGGTATGAGAAATGTGAGGGGATGACTTAACCTACAATGTAGTTCGTGAAGTCAGCAAACCAAGGGCATTCGTTAGCTGGAATAGACATTTCTCGAACCACATGAAGGTGTTCCTTGAGATAAATGTCATTAATTTCCTTGTGCTCATTGCCATATTCTTTTGTATGCTCAAGATGAGACAAGTGGTCTACTACCATGTTTTCTGAGCCTTTCTTATCTCAAATTTCTAAATCAAACTCTTGCAATAGAAGAATCCATTGAATTAACCATGGCATGATCAGTGTACACTGTAACCTTGTATAGAACTAAGTATGATGGAAATTTATCAAAATCATAGACAATTCCCAATAACTCTTTCTCTCTTATAGTGTAAATTTCTTGAGAAGAAGTCAGAGTCTTGCTTGCATAGTACATTGGATGGAATTGCTTGTCATGTCGTTGCCCAGTACTACTCCAATTGTCCAATCACTTGCATCGCACATGAGTTCGAAAGGCCAATCACACTCAGGAGCCTTCACAATAGGAGCCTAAACAAACCTTTCTCTTAGAAAATAGAAAGCTATGAGGCATTCTTGGTTAAAGTTAAAAGGTGTATCCTTCTCCAAAAGTTTTGTCATGGGCTTAGAGATTTTTGAGAACTCTTTGATAAATCTTCGATAAAATCTAAGATGGCCAAGAAAACTTTTGACATCTTTTGTAGAGGATGGTGGAGAAAGTTTCTCAATTGTCTCAAGTTTGGCTTTCTCCACTTGGATCCCATCACCAGAAATCTTGTGCCACAAGTATGCCTTCTCTTACCATGAAATTATATTTTTCCCAATTTAGCATAAAATTCATTTCTCACATCTTGAAAGAACCGGCTTCAAATTATGCAAACAACCCTCGAAGGAGTCCCCAAAAAATTGAGAAATCATGCATGGAAACTTCCATAATATTATCAGTTATGGACATCATGCATCTCTGAAATGTCGTTGGTGCATTGCATAGTCCAAAGGCATCCTCATGTGGGAAAATGTACAATATGGGCAAATGAAGGTGATCTTTTCCTAATCCTTGGGTGCCACTATGATTTGTCGGTATTCCAATTGACATCCCATCAAGAAAACAATAATACAAGTGTCCAGATAACCATTCCAACATTTGATCGATAAAGGGCAAAAGGAAATCATCCTTACATGTGGCGTCATTCAGCTTTTGATAAACAATACAAACTTTCCATCTAGTTACTGTACGGGTTAGAATCATTTTGTTGTGTTCATTAGAGATCACTATCATTCCTCCTTTCTTGGGTACCACCTGAACTGGACTAACCCAAGGGCTATCTAAAACAAATAGATTATCACAACATCTAACAATTTCTTTACCTTTTTCTTGATAACTTCCACCATGTTGGGGTTCAATCTCCTTTAAGGTTGCACCTTCAGTTTGATGCTGTTCTCCATTAGGATTTTATGTGTGCAAAAGGATGGACTAATTTCCTTGATGTCAGAAATACTCCAAGTGATGGTTTTCTTATATAGGTGGAACAAGGCCACTAATTGCTCTTTTTGGCTAGTGTCAAATGTGGAAGATATTATAACTAGTAAGTTGGAGTTTTCCTCCAGAAAGGCATTTTCCAAGTGTGCCAGCAACTCCTTGAGCTCAACACCCAGATGAGTAGATGATGAAGATTTAGAAGTTGCACTATAAACACCACCTCCCTGAATATCAACACCCCTATGCGTTGTGTCATGTATTTCCCTTCCCCTGTGAGTGGTATCTTTATCCATAAATCTATTGTTGTCATCAGCAAAGGGTGTATCACTGCCCCATCCAACTGAAATTGACATTGCCTGTTCTGAATTCATCTCTCATTCCTCATTTTCATTACAGGAACCCATCTCTGTACTCATGAACTAATCCCACTGTGCCCTATGCTCATGAAATTCTAATATAAGTTCTGCTAGGCTATATTCGTTCCCAGTGGGTGGTAAAACTAGAGTGGCTCATCAAAAGAGCAATTAGTTCTTCGATGATAACCATGAAGCCAAAATTATAGAGACAGGATAAGAATGGGAGGGAAAGTAAGAGAATAGAGCATTGACAAGAAATTAAATACATCGAGATCTCCTGAGTTAAACTCAAAAACAAAAAGAAAAGAAAGAAGGAAAATCAAACAAAATAAAAGAGAAATTCACATATATGAACAATATAAAAGAACTAGATTACCAGAATCTTAATTTTCCTAAAAGTTGCCAGTCCCTTGCAACGGTGCCAAAAACTTAATATACTCTCTATGAGTGCATCAATCTTTACCACTAATAAAGTGGTACCCCACAAGGGGATAGGATTGTGATAAGTGCTTGTGTGTTAAGAATGCGAAGTGTTCTTTCCTTACAATGAGCATTACTTTAATCAGGTTTAAGCACTACTACATGCGTATTCGTGTTCTTTTGCGCAGGTAAGGTAGTGAAGATATGTTTGAAGAAAAGAAGCCAAAAGTAGATCGTGAATGCACTAGTTGATGAAATCTTTGAAGAAACAAACGTGAGGACACAAGTTGGGCTCAAAGATACGTGAATGTGTGCCAACCTCCATGTATTCAAGCAATTACAATGATTTGGAGGGGCACAAGGGCAGTCACATTGGCGTATCCCGACTTGTGCATTATTAGCAAGATCCTCAATAATGAACCCGTTTATTGAAGAAGCGATGCGATCTAAGGCATAAATGTGTGCCCGTTTATGTTGCCTCGATGAAAACTGGATTCAGGAGTGTTTTTTGGTGGAGTACTGTTCACAGCCCGCAGAAAATCAGAAATTCAGAGAATCCACATGCCCATGTGGAAATTCCACAAGGGCGTGTGGATGCCCGATTCCAGCCCTTTAAAAGCCGCGATTCAGCCTGATTTCTCCATCTTATCACCTATCTTTTCTTCCACCTTTCCCCATCTTTGGAGGCGCCGGCGGCTAGGGTTTGGACAGGCTTTGGCAAGGCTTTGGAGAGGTTTGACGTTCTTTGACACCGCGTTTCCTTCGAAAGAGATCTATTGGGGGAAATTTCATCTGCACCGATCCGGCGAGGTGTGTCCTAGGTTTGATGAGGGGACCTTTGAAGAAGACACGGCCGATCCACAAGACCTTCGACATGAACACAAGGGGGTTTCATTCATGGATTACATCTCATTACTTTTGATTTCATTATCTATTGTATTTTGCTCCATGGAGAGCTAAACCCCTAGTCTGCACTTGGGTATTTGTGAACCCTAGGATGTATTCATTTCATTTAGTCTCTTTATTATGCTTTCAATTAATTGATGTTTATTGTGAGTTCCAATCTTGTAGGCTTGATTGTTTGAATACTCCCCTAGAGTGACACTAGGGTTGAGAGTTCTTATTGGTAACTCTTGTGAGTGAGTGATACACCATGAGAATTAAACAAAGCTAGATTGGAGAGGGTTAAGAGGGTGAGTCGAGAGGTAGCGGAGCGTCCCCTTTCCACTCCGATGTGATCTATCCTACCTCAATGTTCCAAGAGTTCTCCACCTTCCGCTGGGTCATAGTTGCGAGTGCAACGGAGTGAAGCGTTGAAGTGATTTTAGCACCTAGGGCTTAATTATTGTTAGGGACCTTCCACTTGGACCAAAGGGTTAGGTCTATACATAGGAATAGGGTTTATCACTTGGAATCCCTAGAACTCATTTCAATTTTATACGAGTGCGAGGTTGAGAGGTTATTCAATTTCTCCTGCGGGACAAGTATAGAGTTAGGCATGGTTGACCTTAGATTTGGGACCATGTATTAAAGAATCTCCATGACTCATTAATGAATTAGTTAGAAAGCATAATAGGGGGTTTTGCACTTGAAACGATTGTCCTAGGCGGAACAATATCCGGGTACCATATTTATCGTCGATTGCCTCCCCTATCTTTTACTTGCGCCTCCTTTATCTTTTCTTATTTTCATTTGCATTGAGTTTCTTTTCACATCACTTTCAACATATTTTCATTCTAGTTAAATAGCAATCTTGGTGGTTCAAAGCACTATTCCCTATGGATTCGACTACCCTCTCACCGGGGAATTATTACTTCGACAGCGGTGCACTTGTGGTTTACACGCATATTCAGTCGTGTCAGGTTATCCAACCTCAGGGACTGGACTTCTAGTACTAGGTGATCTTCGAATGTGTAGTCAACTAGAAGGGTGATGAAGGTATTAACTACTTGAAGAATTAAAGCAAAAGTGGTGGAAAACCTAAGTACCCAAGATACTAACAAGGGTTGAATTTTGATAACAAGAGAGCAATGCCCCGGGGTGATTCCTAAGTGCCCATGATACTGACTTGAGTCTAGTGCCTACCAAGGTACATTCTATGATCCTTGTGGGTGCTCTCAAAAGCAATGTTGCATCTATGGCTATCAAATATGTAAAGTTATATGAGCGTAACTATAGGCTTCATACACGCCAAGGTTTGCAACTACACTAGCTAATCACAACTACAGTAATCCACATATGCTAAGTTTTATATAGGCATCTACACAAAGCAAGCATGCCAAGTTATGCAAGCACGGATGACACAAGAAAACAATAGAACTCCATATGTATTAGAACTCAAGTAGTCAAAGTATAAGGGACAACATAGTTCACAATCTTGGGTCACCGTGGAATGGTTAGCCCCTCATAAATTCATACAAATGAGAAAGAAGGATAAACATAAGGAAGAGAGACATATAGACTTCCTACTTTCACAAACAGTCCAAAAATATACTTCAAGAAATCCATGGAATGGGCAACTCCACTTCTCCGGTGTCTCTGACTCACCCTTAGCCTCCTTTGCTCGCATGGTTATAGTTGATCATTGTTTCCTTGAAAGTTCCCCCGCTAGAGTAGAAAACTCTCAAACAAAAAAAAAAGATGCCAAGAAACCCTAAATTTGGGCATTAAAAAAGGCTTTTTGGGCTTGACAAGTCATAGCACGGTAGTGCTCAAACCGTGCTCTTCTTGAAGCTTCTGAGTGAACATGGCTATGTGTCAACTAGAAGAAATCACAGGGAGATGGCACGCCCGTGCTCTGCCCGTGCTTGCATTAGACAGTTAGAAGAATTGTCTTCTTTGCTTGGTTTAGTCCCTGATTCCACTCCATATGTGTTACGAGCCCTAAAAATCTACAACAGAGACAAACATACCTAGAATAGCATCATTTATAGATAAAATGCGCTAAAAGATAAGCTAAAGAGTACATTGGAGGTATGCAAAATATGATATAGAATGCACTCATCAAGCTCTTAGCACCAGCATGCTCCTCAAGCAAGGGCAATAAACATAAGCGTGCTTACTCCTGTGCACTTTTTAGGTTGAGCAATAATCACACCGAGAACAGGTTCCAAGGCACCCTGATGAAAGCACGGTCAAGAGTACGAATAAGAGTATGGCCGTGCTTCCAACGGAAAGGAGTTTTTAAGTCCTAAAGTTATGTTTTGGGGGATCTTCTTCCTCTTCTTGGGTGACAAGGGCTAGGGCAGAGTTGTGCACCATTTAGGGCTAGGTCTGAGGGAATAGATCATCATGGAAATGGAGGAATGCTAGCAACATCATCATAGATCAATCTCCGACAAGTATTGTCAAGCAAGAAAGGAGTTTATGGATAACATTTCTTTCTCTTGTTGCTTTTCTTTGATGCATTGTAGAACCATGAGGGGCTAACCATCATTCGGTGCACCAGATTTTGAACCCTGACTTACGATGTATTGACTTGTTGCTTTGGTTATTGAGTTTTCTTGTGATTTCTATTTTGTTTATTTTGATTGCTCATCTTTGTGATAATTGCCTTGATGTTTGTATGTTGCAAAACTCAACACCGGAATTGCCACTCTCCCAAGCATGTTAATCCTAGGTTGGTATCCATTGTCTAAATTGTGACTAAATGGTCCATTTATCTAGGACACACATTAGAGAAAGGGTTGAGTCTGCTCCGAGCCTAGAGTGAGGTCATACGTTATCTGATAAGTACTTACTTGTAAATTTTCTAAGTTAATATTTTACATAGATTTAGCATTACTTTTATCTGTTAAGTTCTATATTTTTATGTTCATTTACCAAATAAGCCCATGGCCGTGGCTTCCAAACCCATGCCCATTGAGTTGCCTGATGTTACCTTTTTTAATTCATTTTGTCAAAGAGAGTTAGGGAACTTTGGCTTAGGGGGTTTCTTGGCTTGAGAGAGCTAGGGCTTGGGAGGATTTTGGCCGCCCCTTGGTAGCCATTTTGGGCCAAGATCCCACATCTTAACTAAAAAGGAGGCGAGCACAAGAGGTCCAAGGGTATCAATGGAGATGGCATGGAGAGATCTCAATGGCATCTTTGGTAAACCTTAAGAGTTACTGTTTACCTAAGGAGAATCTCAAGCTTAGAGGGTATTTTCTACTTCTTTTTATGTGATTTCATTCGTTGGTGTGTGTATGTGTGTTTCTATCATGAGAAACTAACTCATTTATGTATTTGGACTTGGATGAACCTTAGGATTTGTATATTTCGATGATTTACTTTTGTTCTTCCTTAATTTGAGTTGTTTCTTGAGTTTCTTCCTCGTGTTTGTAATGTGATGCAATCTATGTTAGTGAGAGCTCGATTGTATGTTTGATTCACTCTAGTGATGATGAGAGAGATCATTGCTAGGGTTAGATCTACCAAGGTTGGCGAGGGTTAACAGGGGTTGAACCTTAGGTAGAGGAGAGCCCCTTTCCCCTTCAATTTGATCACACCTACCTTCATACTCCCATGAACATTAGGCAATAATGTGAACCCTAGTAAAGAGATAGATCATCGTCGGGTTCCCAAATGATCATTCGGGTTCCCTAGAGCTTTAAGCAGTTATAGGTGGTGATAAGTGCTTGAGTAGACAATTTTCTCTATATATTTTACGTGCATTGAACATCATTTTTACCATGGTTTATGTCTTATAGAGTATATTAAATAGGTTGTGAATGCGTTGAAGGAAACAAAGGATGCAAAGATAGGTTATGAAATCACATTTTGGGAGTTTTTGTACAACATAAGGATCTAGACACAAGAGGAGCTCATGTACATGGAGGTGTGTGCCAACTTCCAAGAGAATTCAAGCTAAATTGTGAGTTGGAAAGGCACAAAGGCAGTTATACTCTCATGTCCTTATTTGTGTGATGAATGCAAGAGCTTCCCAATAATGATTTGATGATGAGAAGCTTCATAACCTATCACCTGAACGTGTGCCCGACCATGTGGCCTCAAGAGAAGATTGTGTGAGTGATAAGTGTCTAAATGCAGATGTTTTCATGTATATATCATATTTACTTTGCATGTATTTTGTGAGGTTTGATGCCTGTTTTGCACTTAATCATCTACTATTTGCTTTGTAGGTTATAAGGAAGCCACGGAGAACAAGAAGATATCATTTGGGCGAAAAGAGAAGAAAACAAGAATTTCATACTACCTCCAAACTACCCAGTATGGGGGCCATATGCACTGTAGCAGTGAAATGTTTTGGAGTGTCTGTCCAGATTTCCATACTACCCAGTATACAGGGCCATATGGAGGCTGTATGCACCACGTATAGAACATGAATCTAGGGTTTTTGAGTGCTATTCGACCCCCATATGACCCCCATACGACCCGCATGCCTCGGGGGTATAAATACCAACTTTTAGGGCAGAACAAGGACTTTTGGTTAGACCTTTTGCTGGGCATATTTTGGGGAGACATTGGAGAGGTTTGTGGCGAACTTGGGGAGGAGAAGAAGGGCAAGGAATCTAGAAGATCATCCAAGACCAAGGTCCAAGATTCTCAAGGCAAGAAGGCAACTTCATTCAAGGGTGATCTACCACGATTTGAAGGAAGGAGACCCACGGCTAGAGGAAGCGTCATTGGGCACTCCTTTGGCGGGGAAAGCGTCATTCGGCATATTCTTCACCTCCTCCTCCACCATTTCATCTAGGGAGTGTCATTTATGCTTTTGTTTCATGTTTTACTTGTTTGTATTGCTTGTTGTGGGATGATGACACACTATACCCCCAAGGGCACCGGGTGTTGGTGAACCTTGGGGGGGTTTTATCATGTATGTTGGATGATAACTTGTTAATTCCATGTTTGGATAATTTTGAGATTTAATCCATTGTTTTCATGCTAAGTGCTACACTAAGGAGAAATCTGTAGCTCTTTTATGAGTGATGCATGTAGATGTGACTTGCTCGCATGTATTAGATCATGAATGAATTAGAAGGGGATACTTGTATCATCACGCCAAGAAATTGGGTGTTTGGTAGCCCTCCATGTAGGTTTAATCCGAAGAATAGTAGGTTTACTCCTAAGTGAGATTTCATCGTACTTAATGCAATCGTAGGGATATGGATTTGGGAGAAATTCCTATCTATGTTCGTATGGGATTAGGGTTCAATCGCCGAGAAATTGGGGTTGTTCTAATCTTGGAATCTCATGGTCCATTTTACCCTTGCATCTTTAGATCATCATCCATGTTGCATGATAACCCCTCAAGGGGAGCCACATCGATAGGCCTTTGCACTTAATTGATTCTCTTGCTTTCTCATTGGTTGTTCTCTCTAATTTGTTGGCAAATAGCGGTTTAGCTTTAATTACATTTAGTAGAGTAAAATCCATCGCTTGAGATCTTAGGCTAGATAATAGCTCAAGAAGGCGTAATAGGAGATCTTTAGCCCGTGGAATACGATCCTCGTGTCTTCACATGAGGTATTACTTGGTGATCCTGTACACTTGCAGGGAAGCAATCAAGTTTTCGGAGTTGTTAATGGTTTTAAAAGGCATACGGCCTTACTGGGTCATATGGTGGCCGTCTGAGACGAACACAGAGCCAACCCGTGGCTTTGTGCCATCTTAGACGGCTGAGATGAGGCTGCTCTTGGCTGAGAGGGGGCTCTCGGACCATACGACCCCCATACGGGGCGGGTCAGCCCCCCCTTTTTAACCCTCATCCTCACACTCTCTCTTCCATTCTCTCATTTCTCTCATCCTCCACCGAATTTTTCTCCTCTTTCTCACTCATTTCTTGGCCAAATCTCCTCATTTTTTCTCCTAAATCTTCTTCTCATCCATTTGAGACGTCGATCTAGTAGTTTTCCTCGAGTTTAAAGCTTGTTTTCTTAAGATTTCGTCGGTATGCTTTTTCTATGCCCTAGTTTTATCTTTCTCATTTCTTGGTCATTCTTGGAGCTTTTGTGTGGAATTTCTTTAGCATTTTGCTTGGTTTGGATGGTGTGATTGTTATGGATGAAGTCTCCCTTAATTTAGGTAAAAACATTTTTGATTTTCATGTTTTTGGGGAGGTTCTGTCGAAATGAACAGAACCTATACGACCCCCATACGACCGTATGGGTACAATACATCATATTTTTCATTGTTTCTTCATCTCTTACACTACATTTTGAATCATATTGGATTCCTCTATGCTTGATTGGGTTTTTCATGGTTTTTAGGAATTTTGGGGATGAAGAAATTGACAAGCAACCAGGAAGTGATGTTTACACCACACGGGTGACCACATGGAACAAGATGTCATGTTGTGATGAGAGACCTAATTCTAAGGACAAGGATGCTCATGGACAATTTATTTTATTGTTTAGATTTTATTTTCTAGTTTTTATGTTCCCTTTGTATTTTGTTTTAGTTTTTGCATGATTACTCCCCATCTCTCCTTTTAAGTTTTTGTGGAATGATGATGTCCCCTTCATGATTTGCAGAGCATTAAGGGAGCTTGGTGTGCCCTCCTTCCATTTGGTGTAAGCCGGACCTGACATGTATTGCTCACCACAGCCTCTGTCGAGTTATACCTCACAGTGAGTACAAGTTGAACCGGGGAGTTTGTTTTCACCCTCCTCTATTATTTGCATTGCTTCATCTTGCATGTTTTTCATGATTAGTGTACATTGAGGGCAATGTACAACACTAAGTGCGGGGATGGGTGTATTTCATGTATTAGGACCATTTGTTACATGCTTGTGTTACCTATGATGGCTATGTTCATTCTTGTAGGATTCTTTTAGCTTGGACTAATGATTGATGTGAGTTTATTGTTTCTATGCTTTATTGAATCCTGTTTTACCCCTAGTATTGTCATGTGCACTGATTTTTTGTCGATGCTCTGGGAATAGCCAATGTGACTACTCTCTAACTCTCTTGTATGCGTAACACACTACTTTGAGTACTTGGCCTTAGAACACTAAGTTCTTTCCTTCAATGGACTCTTAAGAACTTCTAAGTCTTGTTGAGCTAATCCTAGTTTTGTGGCATGTAGTGTACTCTGAAGATGTGATCTAGGGTGAATGTAAAAAATAAAAAATATAAAAAATAAAAAATGAGTCTATGTCAGTATTCCTCTGCTATTGAAGCATGAATGCGTCTATGTGGACTGTAATCGAGTAGTTGGATGGCTCTTGTGTCAAACCAGCATGTGCACCCTCCAGAAAGATTTCAAAATGATTTTCTTGCAGTCTACGTTAGTCAGACTCGAAAAAAAAATGAATGATGAAATGAAAATAAAAACTCTAGTGATCTTTGTGAGTACCTACCAAAGGTTTTGAGATGAAAGTGGATTTAGTTTCGAGCTATAGATTTAGAAGGATCTTACTTGGCCATTGAAGTAGCACTTAGTAGTTTAAGACTTAGTATTCTTTGTAAGTGGAGTGATTAGCATCTAGAGCTGTACTGATTGAAATCCTTGAGCTAGACCAGATCAGGGCAAATGAGATAAAGGATTCACTTACACGCACATACATATTAGGGGTGAGACAGGATATTTTTATTATGCTTAATGACTATAACTCAACATCTATGTTTCATTATCCTTTGCTTTTGGAATCTTATATTTGCTTGAGCCAGAGGTATTGCATTTAGCCACTTCTCAGTCTCTTTGTTTTTCATGAGTTGTTTGCTTGGGGACAAGCAACGCTTAAGTGTGGGGATGTTTGATAAGTGTCTAAATGTAGGCGTTTTCATATATATATCGTACGCACTTTGCATGTATTTTGTGAGGTTTGATGCCCGTTTCACGCTTAATCGTCTATTATTTGCTTTGTAGGGCATATGGAAGCCATGGAGAACAAGAAGATATCATTTTGGCAAAAAGAAAAGAAAACAGGAATTTCATACTACCCCCATACTACCCAGTATGGGGGCCGTATACACTGTAGCAGCGGAATGATTTGGAGTGTCTGCCCAGATTTCCATATTACCCAATATACGGGGCCGTATAGAGTCTGTATGCACCCCGTATGGAACGCGAATCTAGGATTTTTGAGTGCTATATGACCCCCATACGACCTGTATGCCTCGGGGGGTATAAATACCAACTTTTAGGGCAGAACAAGGACTTTTGGTTAGACCTTTTGCTGGGCATATTTTGGGGAGACATTGGAGAGGTTTGTGGCGACCTTGGGGAGGAGAAGAAGGGCAAGGAAGCTAGAAGATCATCCAAGCCCAAAGTCCAAGACTCTCAAGGCAAGAAGGCAACTTCATTCAAGGGGAGATCTACCACGATTTGAAGGAAGGAGACCCGCGGCTAGAGGAAGCGTCATTGGGCACTACTTTGGCGGGGAAAGCGTCATTCTGTATATTCTTCACCTCCTCCTCCACCATTTCATCTAGGGAGTGTCATTTATGCTTTTCTTTCATGTTTTGTTTGTTTGTATTGCTTGTTGTGGGATGATGACACACTATACCCCCAAGGGCACCGGGTGTTGGTGAACTTTGGGGGGGTTTTGTCATGTATGTTGGATGATAACTTGTTAATTCCATGTTTGGGTAATTTTGAGATTTAATCCATTGTTTTCATGCTAAGTGCTATACTAAGGAGAAATCCGTAGCTCTTTTATGAGTGATGCATGTAGATGTGACTTGCTCCCATGTATTAGATCATGAATGGATTAGAAGGGGATACTTGTGTCATCACGCCAAGAAATGGGGTGTTTGGTAGCCCTCCATATAGGTTTAATCCGTAGAAGAGCAGGTTTACTCCTAAGTGAGATTTCGTCGTACTTAATGCAATCGTAGGGATATGGATTTGGGAGAAATTCCTATCTATGTTCGTATGGGATTAGGGTTCAATCGCCGAGAAATTGGGGTTGTTCTAATCTTGGAATCTCATGGTCCATTTTACCCTTGCATCTTTAGATCATCATCCATGTTGCATGATAACCCCTCAAGGGGATCCACATCCATTGGCCTTTGCGCTTCATTGATTCTCTTGCTTTCTCATTACTTGTTCTCTCTAATTTGTTGGCAAATATCGGTTTTGCTTTAATTACATTTAGTAGAGTAAAATCCATCGCTTGAGATCTTAGGCTAGATAATAGCTCAAGAAGGAGTAATAGGAGATCCTTAGCTCCGTGTAATACGATCCTCGTGTCTTCACATGAGGTATTACTTGGCGATCCCGTACACTTGCAGGGAAGCAATTAGTGAGCCATGTTTATTAAGGCTGTAGCAAAGTACTGTTGCACCATTGCAGCAAAAACACTATTCACGTAACCACGTGAAATTTCCACGCGGTCATGTTGGAATTTTTGGCAGTCCACACAGGTACGTGAAGACTCACATGGTCACATGGAGGCATGTGATAACCACAATTTCTGATTATAAATAGTTATTTTACCCTATTCTTTGGACATATTTTTCGCGGCTTTGAGAGGTGAGATGACTAGGGTTTGGAGAGAAGGTCTTTGCGGCTTAGTAGGCATTTCTACACCACTTTGATTGTTTCCACCTTCATCATTGCATCAAGGAATCCACCGACGACCCTAGCTTCAGAGTGGACTCCATCAAGACATCGAAGCTCTCCATTAAGGCCATTAGTTCATATATAGGGGGTTTTATTTCTATGGCTTTCATATACTTTCATTCATTGATGGTTTATTTTGTATATTGCTCCATGGAGAGCTGAACCCCTAGAGTGTATTTGGGCTTGTGAATTCAAATATTCTAATCTTGTGTGGATTTGCTTTGTGTTTCTATTTAATCCGAGTTTGGTTGAGTTTCAATCTTGTTTGCCTAATGCTTGCATGCCTTATTGATGTTATGGTTGTTTGGTTTGCATGATTTATTCATCTTGGTGAGAGAGAGGTCTCCATTAAGGTTAGAATCTCAAGATTGAAGAGGGTTGAGAGGGTGAGTCATGAGATAGTGGAGCGTCTCCTTTCCCCTCCGATTGGTGTATTCTATCTCCGTATTCCCTAAGCTTTATGCAACCATATTTGGTGTGAGGCATGAGATTGAGAGATTTCTCTATCGGGACTTTATAGGGGGTTAGGGACCTTTCACCTAGAAGTAGGGGTAGGTTTATTCGTAGGAATCGGATACACCCTTTGGAATCCCTAGAGTGCTTTGTGCTCATATGTGTTGTGAGGTGTGAGATTGAGAGATTTCTCTACCGGGACCTCGTAGGGGACCAGTATCGGTTATCTAGAGGCATGATCCAATTATCTTTGGATTTCTATGACTTAACCTACTCATTCTAGAAACACTTTGCACACCAGGTACCTAATAAATGAATTCTAGGGGAGCATTGCTCGAATACCCCACTTTTACTTATTGAGATCTCCCTCTATTTTACCTTTGCATATTCATCTTCGCTATTCATTTTTTTTGCACATTAGATCATCATATCACCCCATTTATCATTAGGGTAGATAGCAGAGAAGCAGTTAGTAATAGTAACCTTGTTCCCTGTGGATTTAACTACCGGACTAACTTTGGTACTTTATTACTTCAACACTTGTGCTCTTACGGTGCACGCAATCAAATTGGTGTGTTAGGTGGTGTAAGGCAATGAAAGAAATCACTGCCAAAGCCTTGTATTGAACTAGTCATCATCCGCCTTGAGAAAAGGACCGGTGTGTCGTAGGATACCCATGACCCAACTTGTCTTAATTAGGAAGCATTAATTAAGTCTCATGCCTTACTGATGTCCTAGGAGGATTCTTTGTCCATTTACACCTTTTTCTTATGTAACAGTCCCTTATGTGCTAACTACATGTGATTTTAGGCCAATCCTCATTTTTGTTAGTTTAGCTTATTTCCTTCGCTATTTTAATCTGGTTAGATAGTACTAGTACTCTCTAGTCCTTGTGGATTCGACTACCCTACCTTTGGGTATATATTACTTTGATACCCATGCACCTTGAGGTATACACATGCAAAGGGGCGTGTCATTAGCAAACCCTCCATAGGTGGTCACCATAGTCTAAGGAGATGTATATGTAATAATTACCTAGGCATTGCATTTATTGAGGGGATTAATCTAAGGCACTGTCTTTTCCACTGCTGTCTGATGTGAACACTCGCAAGTGCATGGGGTCATCAAGTAATACCCTGTGTTAACATAGAGGTCATATTCCTCGTGGCCAAGGATCTACCCTTACTTCCTCTTTATTGGTTGTTTAGCCTACAAATTCGAGTGCAAGTGTTCTAGATTACTAGAAAGGTAAAAAGAACAAAACTGTAATACCTGCACATTGAGGTAACAGAGTGAGAAAGCTAAAGAAGAGAATGGTCACGGATGCGGATTCCCTCTGGGCTACTAATGCTAGAAGAATCCTAGGGTTACAAAGTAAAGGTGATTTTGGGCCAAGAGATTTCTAAAGTAGGAAATCCAAAATCCCTTGGTGATTGTCCCTAATCCCATACGAGTATTGGCTAAAGAATTTCTTCCAATCAAATCCTTCTTTAATTACATTAAGGCTAAAGAAATCTCTAATTAGGTTAAACACAGATCTAGTTTTATCCCTGATGGTTGGAGGGGTACAAAATATCCAAATCTCTTGGTGTATTCATACATGGATCCCTTTCAAGTTAAGTGAGTCTAATACAAGGGCACATTCCGTGCATCCAAGTATAACCTAAGAATTGAACCACAGAGTTCTCATGCAATCCAATGCATCAAAGAACATAAAGCTTGAACCAGAAAATCAAACTAATGCATTAAAGTAAACAAAACATTCAAACAAGGAAGTTCACCCAAAGGTTCACCGACATCCGATGACCATGGGGTTTAGCCATCCATAAAAATAATTGTAAGGTTAACCATAATGGGAACAACTAAAACAAACATAAGTAAGACTCCCTCAAATTAGAAGCCGAATGACACTTTGGAACTTGTGTAAAACTACCACGAACACCGCAATGGTGGCACTTCCCTCATCATCTTCAAGCCTCTATAAGTGAGATCATGGAGGAATCTTGCCAGAGTATTTGTCTTCCTTCGAACACCTACCTCAGCCTATGGGTCCCACACATGACATAGCGCCATGACATCCAAGGGGAGGTCAAACACCTGCCTCAACCCTAAATCACCGTAAGGCTAATTTGTTCCCTATACAATACCACTATAACAACAAAGAATAATTTAACAATGAAGACGTACACCAACCTTATTTCAAAACAATATGAATGCAAGTAATAAAAATATGATTTTCATATAAACCATGATAGGAACAACCCCAAACACAGGGCATACTCATCAGACATCACATGGTCTTGACTAATACCAGTAGGAATATCCAAGGAAAGTAATACATAACATGAAAGTATAACATCCTAGTGTATCCATCTAATACATGCTAATAATGTTTATGTATCATACACAACTCAAAGAGAAAAAAAAACCTATGCCAAGAACTTCACACTTTTACCCTAATGCTGTGCTATCACCTGGAAGGGAAAAAGAGAGAAAAGGGGGGGGGGTGAGTAACTAAGTATCTTATATTAAACATGGAACTATATCTGATATACGAATAAATAATATTAAATGCTAAAAGTATGTTTTCAATGCTCATCAATAAATATGATACTTTAAATAACATGCTTAATATAAGAAAATTTTTAACTTTCTCAATGGAATTCGAAATAAAACTTTTTGAAATCATCCAAGAAAATTTTACAAGTCTAAAATCCAAGTTTAATAATCCCTTTCAATAACTTAACCATTTGAGAGTTCATAATGTGAATAAATAAATAAATCAAATGTTAAAAGTTTCATAAAAAGCCTCAAAAATCCTCCTTCACTAACCATGACCGCGGTTAAGTCAGGAGCCACCAAGATGTGCGTATCTTGGCATTGGCCATTGGGGAACCTGTGTGGTGACTCCGGGCACCCAACCCTGCACACCATTCAAGCTCTCTATGCACCCCTAAAAGGGTGATACCTAATCTGAGTACTCCACGCCACCCCAACTAGGTGGGCCCGTGGAAACTCTAAACCTTACTGCAGTAAGTATTTGGGATCCCCCCATGTGTCACCATCAAAACATTTAAATAACAATCCAGCTCGTAGGTTCAGTATATACATCAATATAATATCACAAGTCTCATCAGGAGATCACAAGTTTTCAAATGTGAAACTTTCACTCCAAGTGTGAATAACTTGATTATAACATCTTCAATGAAAACATTTTCAACAAAAACTTCATACAAGAGTATCCTTTGAAAATACACATTCAATATACAATCATCATAATGAAATTCAATTTGATTTACACATGCCTTTTTGGTAATTATAACAAGAGTATCATGTCCCTTGAAAATACACAATGTCAAAAGATATATTTCAAAACATAGGGTTTCCAAACCACAAGTAATATAAACTTTACCGATATTCATGAAATAATACAAGTCATAAATCTTCATGATTTCTAGATCCCATGGAAAATATTTCAAGAGTTTTAAGCAACAAGAAGTTTGTCTTTCAAAGGCAAGCAATTTAGATATTAGAAAATGTGCATGATGTATAGTCCATAATTTAGTGAACCCCACTAAAAACATGGCGAGCTAAAACACCCCGGTGTTACTTCTCCACCAGCTCTTATCCTTTGCTTGAAGTCTTGCCTCCTAGAAACAATTAAACAACCCAAAAAAACAACCAAACATCATCAACAACTTGATCAACTGGAATGAAGGAAAATGCTCAAAATGGGAAAATAATTGCTTCTAGGAGTTGCTAAGAACTATAACAAGAAGATTTAACAAGAATGAAACTCTCACAACCCTCATAACTAATAAGAAAAGAAAAAGAAACTCAACTTGGTTCGGTGCTACTGTAACCCTAATCTAAGAGATGAAAGATCTCTCTCAATTATCAATGGATTAAAGGTTTTACAACTTTAAAATGCTTCTAATCTTTAAATCCAACAAAAAATTACTTTTTCCCATCATTAAATAGAAATAAAACTTAATAAGAAGAAAAGGAAGAAGTAGCAGAACAAGGAAATGACAAACCTTACCTCAAAGCTTCTCATAAACCCCAAGGAAAAGAACTTCTCAAGAGAGGAAGAAGACACCTTTGAGTTTCTTCTTGATTCAAGGCAAAGGATGATGGGTTTCAGAAGTGGAGATGAATTTTCTAGAGGAAGAGGAAAGTGGAGAAGAAAAGGGCTCAAGGAAGGGTCTAGAATGGATGAGAAAGAAATAAGGAAAAAGGCTTCGAAACCCTAAAATCATAACCTATGTGTGTTCCATACGGGGCCTATACCAGCCCCTATAAGGACCCGCATGACCTTATAGAAAGTTTCTAGATTTTCAATACCAAGTTCCATACAGCTTGCATAGATCCCATCATGATCACTCATCCCATATAAAATATGGGTTAAACAACCTGTTTTGTGGTCTTTTGACATCTTTTTTGGTTCTTAAAACTTGGGATACTCTCGAAAGCACTTATACATTAAAATTACTCAAGAAAAAAAAGTTGAAACACAAAGGAAAAGTATGAAGAAGTCAAATTACCACATTGGGGTTTAGCCATCCATACAAATAATTATAAGGTTAAACATAATGGGAACAACTAAAACAAACATAAGTAAGACTGCCTTGAAGATTAGAAGCCGAATGACACTTTGGATCATGTGTAAAGCTTCCATGAACACCACAATGGGGGCAGCTTCCCTTGTCATCTTCAAGCCTCTATAAGTGAGATCAAGGAAGAATCTTGCCGAAGTGTGCATCTTTCTTCGATTTCCACCTCAAAAATGCCTTCAATTGCCTTCTTTCACCTCGGATCAAGATGGGGAGTCCGGAGAGCTCAAAGAGAAGGAAGAAGACGATGAACAAAACCATAAAAATCTCTTGTAAAGGTCTTCTCAGGATAGCTTGACGGCTCGGCTCATCGTCATGAGGATGCTCGTAAGCTCCACAGCCGTAATGTTTCCCACAAGGAAAACCTGAGATTTTGCCGTTTCTTTAATCCTTTATGCTACAACATGTGCTATAGTGTTGCTACAGTAGCAAGGCTCTAAAACATCATTTTTTATTGCCGATTTAGTCCTAAATTATGTTATCAAGCTTACCTAGGCTTCTTTATGGCCTGTAACATGAATGGAACCAATTAAAGCATAAAACGGGCATCAATTCATCAAATGCACATGAATAGTATGAACATATACGTATAAAATACATACATTTAGGCATTTATCATTGTCTTTTCAACCTAAACCTTATCTCACTTTCCTCTTTATCTCCGCATTTCTTTAATTACTTAAAATAGTTTTCATCTAATCTCTTGATTTGTGATAAGTTCTTGTGTATGTATATTAATTAGTATGTTTTACTTACATGGAGCATTGTTTTTATCAAATTTTATGGCTCATTATTGTGTTTTTGTGTTTTTTTGTGCATTTAGGGTTGTGAAGGCATGTTGCGGAAGAAGAATGCAAAAATAAATCATGGAGGTTCTTTTTGGAGTTCTTTTGTGCAACAAAACGAGCAAGACACAAGCCAGGAGTTTACACATAAGGGTATCTGCCAACTTCTAAAAAGTGTTTAGGTGAATGGGCGTTGTAGAAGGGCACAATGGCAGTTACACGTTCATGTTTTGGATTGCTCAAAGATTTGAAAAGCTTTCCACATGGTTTTTCAAGTATCAAGTAATACCCCATAACTTATCACAAGGATGTGTGTCCATCCAGGTGGCCTTAGAAAATAACGGAATGGAATTTGACTCTGTTTGAGCAGTTTTTAGTGAAGCTGAAAATCCACATGGGGGTGTGGAAATTCCACACGGCCATGTGGATTCTCGATTTGAGGGTTTATATAGCCGTCTTGAAGAGTTATTTAGGGACTTCTTTCCTATCTTTTAGAGGGAGCATGGCTAGAGTTGGAGGAGGTTTTCAAAAGGTTTTGGACCGTTTCTATGCCGTTCAACATCAATTTTCTTCGGACGAGAGTTATTGCGTAGTTTTTCACAATATTGATTCACTGACACACCCCTTGCGTGTGTGAACAGCAAGTGCACGTGTTGTCGAAGTAATAAAGTACCTTGGTGAGTGGGTAATCAAATCCACAGTGAATAGATGCTCAGAAACAAGAAGTATTGCTATTTAGCCAGAATAAAAACTAATTTGTGATGTTGATTCAAAATATCAATACAAATAAAAGTAAAAGAGAAAAGAGAAGCAAGAGGAGTAAAGAGAGGTAATCGGTGGGAAATGGGATACTCGGACAATGCTCACCGTAGGACTATTGTTTCAAGTGCAAAACTAATATTATTCCTCCTAATTGAAGTTTAATGAGTCATAGAAATCCAAAAGCACATGGTCCCAAACCTAAGGTCAACCGTGACTAATCCTCTACACTATGCCCCGGCAGAAAGGGATACTCTCAACGTCTCACATTGTGTGGGATTGCTTTAGGTTCTAGGGACTCCAAGTGATAAGCCCTATTCCCTAATTTAGATCTAACCTTTTGGTCTAGGCGAAAGATCTCTAACTATAATTAATCCCTAGCACTAAGGATAACTCAACACTTCACTCTGTCACTCACGTAAGTAAGCCCTGGTGGAGAAGGTCTATTAGCACTTCACTCTATTATGATCGCAAAGAACTCTTGGAACATGGAGGTCAGAAAAATAACGTTGGAGGGGAAAGGGGACATTTTGCTACCTCTCGACTCACACTCTCAATCCTCTTCAATCTTACTGAGTCTAACCTAAATGAAGTTATCACCCCTTCAAAGGGTTACCAAAATATATTCTCAACCCTAGTGTCAATCTAAGGGAAAATCAAATCAATTAACACACAAGATTGAAACTGAATTAAAACATCAATTAAAGAAGCATAATAGAAATCAATAAAACAAAATTATCCTAGGGTTTACAAGTCCAAGAAGCCACTAAAGGATAGATCTCCATAGAGCAATACAAAGTCAAAGATGAAATAAAAAGTAAGTGCAAACAATCCATAGAGATAACCACCTAGTCATCCGTGTCGTTGGTCTTTAAGAGCCCCCTCGTCTTCTCCTAAGACTCCTTCATTAAGCCTAGGGCACACCCGGCCAAATCCAAGCCGTCAAAAGCTCCACTAATAACTCTCCTCTGAAGGAAATCGATGTTGAATGCCATAGGAATGCTTCAAAATCCTAGCAAAAAACCCTCCAAACCCTAGCCACGCTCTCCTCAAAAGATAGGTAAAAGATAGGATGAAGATCTTCAGATCAAACTCTTGAAGCAGTATTTAAAGGGCAGAAAATCGGGCAACCACACACCCCTCTAAAAATTCCACATGGCAATGTGGATTTTCAGCCTTCTATTTCCTGCGCGCTGTGAACTGTAATGATAAGTTTTTTTATAGTAAGAATATGAAGTATTCTTTTCTTACGATGAGCATTACTTTTATCTGATTTTATCACTAATGCATGTATTTTTATGTTCTTTTGCGCATATAGGGTTGTGAAACCAAATATGAAAGAAAGAAGCCAAAGTAGATTGCGATTGTATTTTGTTGATGAAGTCTTGGAGTGAACAAATGTGAAGATACAAGTTCTGATCGAAGATATGTGAATGTATGAAAACCTCCATGTGCTCAAGAAATTACAAGGTTTGGATGGGCACAAAGGCAGTCATATTTTCTTATTCTGACTTGTGCAATGTTAGCAAGATCTTCACCAATATGGCATTTTATTGAAGAAGCAATGTGATCTACAGCATAGACGTGTGGCTGTTTATGTTACCTAGATGAAAAGTGTGGATTCGGCAGTATTTTGGCAGAGTATTGTAGCAGGTTACTGTAGCAAATCATTGTAACAGTTACTGTTCACAGGCCGCTGAAAATTAGATTTCTAGAAATCCACACGGCCGTGTGGAAATTCCATATGCCCATGTGGATGCCCGATTCCAGCCATTTATAAAGCCATGACTTGTACCGATTTGGGGATCTATCTTTCATCCTTCTCTCCATCTTTTCTCCAACTTTTGGGAGGCCTATGGCTAGGGTTTAGAGGGGCTTTGGCAAGGGTTTTGGAGTGGTCCTACGGCTTCGACACTGTGTTTCTTTTGGAAGATAGTTATTTGGGGAGCTTTCGTCGGCACCAATCTGGCGAGTTGTGCCCTAGGCTTGACAAAAGGACCTTTGGAGAGGATGAGGCTACCCCACAAGACCATCGACATGAATACCGAGGGGGTTTTCTTATGGATTACATGTTTTTACTTTCGATTTCATTATTAATTATATCTTGCTCCATGGTGAGCTAAACCCCCTAGTGGGTACTTGGACTTATAAACCCTAGGATATTATTATTTGATTGACCTTTTATTATGTTTTCCTTAATTGATGTCTTTAATTGAGTTTTAATCTTGAATGCTTATTGAATGATTTTTCCGTTAGAGTGACACTAGGGTTGAGAGTCCATCTTGGTAGCCTTTGTGGATGAGTGGCACACCATGAGGGTTAGACATTGCTAGATTAGAGAGGGTTGAGAGGGTAAGTCAAGAGGTAGCCGAGTGTCCCATTTCCCCTCCGGTGTGATTTATCCTACCTTCATATTCATAGAGTTGTTTTTGGTCACAATAGAGTGAAGTGCTAAGAGAGGAACTCCACTAGGGCTTAGTAGCGTGAGCAATAGAGTGAAGCGTTGAAATAATCCTTAGTATTTGGGCTTAATTGTATCTAGGGGTCTTTCGCCATAACCAAAGGGTTAGATCTAAATATAGGATTAGGGTTTATCACTTGGAATTCCTAGAGCTTCTTGCAACTGTACAAAGTGTGAGGTGTTGAGACTGACCGATTTTTCTGTCGGGCATAGTGTAGAGTTAGTCACGGTTGACCTTAGGTTTGCAACCGTGTATTCTAGGATTTACACGACCCATTAAGCATCAGTTAGGAGACATAATATTTGGTCTTGCACTTGAATCAATAACCCTAGGGGGAGCAATGTCTGAGTGCCCCACTTTCTATCGATTGCCTTTCCTCTCATTTTATTGTGCCTCTCTTTCTTATTGTCTTTAGTCTTGTTCACATTGATTTTATCCATACTATTATTGTTTTATCTTTACTTAGTTAAGTAGCAATCATTGTGTTTCTATTCACTATTCCCTGTGGATACGATAACCCACTCACTTGGGATTTATCACTTTGACAAACCCGTGCACTTGCAAGTCACACGCAAGGGACGTTGTCAGGTAACAGATACAATAATTTTGCTATAGTGATTTGCTACTGTAAACTACTATAGTACTTTTGCTATGGTGCTCTCGACTTCCATTTCTTGATCGAGGCTGCATGATTAGGCATACATCCATGAGGTAGATCATGTCGCATCTTGCTTCGAAACAAATTGATGAAGGTCTTGACAATGTTACACAAGTTCGAACAAATGGTGTGAGTACCTTTGTGCCCTTCCACTTGATATATTCACTTGAACATTTTGGAGGTTGGCAGACACCCACATGTCTATGAGCATAACTCGTGCCTTGATCTTTTTTTGGTCCAAGAGTTTCCTCAACAATTGGGTACATGATCTATTTTTGCTTCCTTTCTTCCAAATTTGTCTCCACAACCCTAACTGTACAAAAGAACACAAATACACATGAATGAGCCATGAAATCTAATAAAAGTAATCCTCAATGCATGAAAAGTATACTTAGTAATACTTATACACAAACACTTATGAAACTCCCCCACACTTAAACTTTTGCTTGTCCTCAAGGAAAAATATGACATTAAAACATTTGAGAAGAATAATTGAAAGTGCTCCGCCTTAGGTTCACCGAAAGTATGCAAAAGAGGCATTCTAAAAGCAAGAAAAATCAAACATAAAAGAAGAAAACTCATTGCTCTACTTAAAAACTTAAATAAAAAAGGACAACAAACCTAATATTGCTTAAGTGTGTGTAAACTCACTCAAGTCAATGCAAAATGTACTCCTCAAAGTTCTTATTAAAGAGGACTTATTTATACACAAAAAGAGAAGGTAGTAGCTTCATACATCCTCTAATTATCTTTCCTCGACAGCTGCCAAGGTGGGTTTCAGACTTTCAAAGTTTTAGCTCCTTCCACCAGGGTGGTAGCTTTCACTCATCTTATTGGATAGTTCTTCCTCTCATTAGGGCATAACTAATATCCTACTTATGAGAATAGCTTCATACTTCATAGGTGGTAGCTCTTTCCCACCCCAATACACAAGCAAAACAACTTTCTTTTTTTAAAAAAATTCAAACTAAAACAATGCTAAAACAATCCCTTAAATGTTGAACTTGAGTTTCCACAAGGTTTAATGATTGAGTAGTGCAACAAGAAATCATTGGGCAAAAATTCCTTAAAATTCAAGTAAAACTAAAGCATGATAGAATTCAATGTTTAAAATTCTCCTAAACTTAAGAATACAACCATTGTAACTAAGGTGAATAACCATTGGCTACACGAGCATGACCATAAAATGCATAAGTATAGAACATGTGTAATGTGAACTCCACCCACACATAAAATGTACGTTGCAATCAATGTACCCATGCAAGCACAATAAAGATAAAGCAAGTAGAATATATGTGTGAAGATGGGAAATTGAAACAATACTCCCCTGAACTCCTAGTGTTGCATTCAATGGAGCTATATTCATTGAGAGTTGAGTTCCAACGGGTTGTGAGCACGCGCGGCCATATGGAATACCACATGACCGCGCAAATGACTATTCCTTAATTGCCAGACTCACAAGACCATCTTCACATATACACAAGAGGGTTTAGTAAAGCTCTATCAAAACAATAAAATTGAGTCTATAAAGATATGAAAATGAAATACAACTTGATGCAACTGAAAATCAAAAAGATAAACTCAAAAGGAAAAGCCTTTCTGAGTGATTCAAGTAAAAAATGGAATACTGAAGTAAAATAACAAATCATAACGACCCAGAAAAATAAACACGCCTCATGCGTCGGTGTTGTTCTCTGTTGGTACTGATGCTGCTGCTATTGCCAATGGTGATCCTGGTGCTGCAGGTGATGCTGGTACTGCTGGAGATGGTGATGATGCTCTCGATCTCATAACAAAAGGTGAGGTCATGTCTCGCTCAAGTATCTGCTGAAATGTATCAAGACGTGCCATCATCTCAGTATGGTTCGCAACCTGAGTAGCGCGAACCTCAACCAAGTCAGTCTGTAACACCCTCTTAGAGCGATCATGGACTCTAGATGGAGAAAAGATATGCACTAGTGGTGGCTCCCGTGCTGTAAGGGATGCCTCTGTGTCCATCTTCTCCTGTTGTGGCTGAGGAGCAGGCTGAGAACCGTCGGTCTCGTCACCCTCACCCTTAGCTATCTCTAGTGATGGCATGATCATCACATAGGTGCTCGACCCATATCTACGCACCATACCTATAAATCTCATAGTCTCCAAGCCGAGAGAAGATGGAACGATGATCTTCTTGGCCCCTCTAATCGCGTCAAGCAAACCCATCCCCATGATGAGTCTAGTGATGTATGGGCTAGAGAATATCACTCTAACTCTGGCATATTATCCCTTGTGACATAGGTACTCAGCCATAATGTGTCCCAGGTGGAGTGGCTCACTCTGTACCATCAAATATAAATAAAGCAACTCCTGTCAGCTGAGGAACCCTGTACCGTCACCACGATCATTCACGGATAGCCTGAGAATGGAGTGGGTATATATGTAGGCTGGTCGGGAAAGGCACATCGCCTTGGAAATCCTATTCTCATACTGTCCCTGGCCACACAACATGCAGTATACGCGTTACAGAGTTAAGCTGATAAGATAACTGGTCAGTAGCTGCTCGTACTCCTCAGTGTTAGTATAGGCCTTGTCATATAACCCAAGTCAGATTAAAAACTGTGTAGCGCTTATACTGATGTACTAACCGAACGCATAGAACTAAATCACATCAATGCTTATGAAACTACTGTATGATTGTTCAAACTCAAATGATCCCAGCACCTCTAATGTCAACATGCGAATAGCTGTCTCTTGGATAGATAATAGAAATCACCAACTACCGACATAGAGGAGCTCATCAATCTTCTATACCATATCATCGCCCAACTTAATCTCCCTTAATGCACTCAAGTTTGGAAAATGCGACTCGCCAAACTTAAGCTTCGACAAACGCTCGAACCTTGCTTGATATTTGGGTATAGCAAACTCAAGCTGCTCGGGAGAGGACTCACAAGGGACGTTTGCTGGCCAATTTCTTCGATATATAAGTTATTCTTGCAAGAATTGAAAATAAATTTATCAAATAAATTACAAGAAACAATTATGTAGAAATCCACACAGTCGTGTGGAAATTCCACACGCCGTGTGGATCTTCGGGCTGCGTCAAGAGTGCAGCCGAGGCTTGAGAAGAATCCACAATACATCATGTAAAGCCTCTAACTACATCATACAAGCATTCACCAACACTATAAACATGAAATCCAAGCAAAATCCACCACATTAAGAAAAAGAAAAGAAAATGGGGGAAGAAAAGAGAAAGGAAAGCTTAATGACGAAGCGAGAATCAAAAACTTTGAGTACGGCCGGAAAACAACCCAAAAACTCTTTAAATAGATGAAGAGAAGGTTAGGAAGATGAGTGGAAGCATTGTATGAGTGTGGAGGCATTTAAAAATGAAAAGGCGCAAGTAAATTATAAAGAAAAGTTGCGGCCTTTTGCATTCTATGCATCCAGATGGGCGTGTGGAAATTACCCATATCCGTGTGCCCAACCCATAGGGGCAACCACATGCCCCTATGGCTTTTTTGTTCTCCCGAATATTTTTCTAAGTATTCCACACGCTCCTGTGGAAATTCCACATGGCCATGTGGAAATTCATAGGGGGGCTCATAGGGGCAGCCACACGCCCCTGTGCGCTCTCAAGATAGAAAATTTTCTCTACAGAGATCCACACGCCCTGTGGAAATTCTACACGGGCGTGTGCCCTTCAAAGGGTCACTCATAGGGGCACTCACATGCCCCTGTGTCATCTCAGGATAGAGGAGAAAAGCTCTGAACGGAAACACACGTCCGTGTGGAAATTCCACACATCCGTGTATCTTCTCTAGATTGCTCAACAAGTGTACAATACTAAAACACTATATATAGACTGCAAATATAGTGAATAACTGACCAGAAACTCATGCAATAATGCTCACACGACCTTAAAACTTTGCCAATCACAACAAAGCACAACAAATCACATCAAAAGCATATAATATTCAAAACACCGATAGTAGACATTTATTCATGCAAAAATTAAACTAAGAGCTAGAAAAGCAATAAAGGCTTGAGTTGCGTCCCAAGAAGCGCTTGTTTAACATCACTAAGCTTGACTTACCTGCACTTACGTCACAGGGGTTCATAAAGAAAGAAGATCTCATTATCATTGCTACTAACCTCACCATCAAAGTAAGGTTTGAGTCGATTCCTGTTCACCTTAAATGTACCTTTCTCTGGATCGGTGATTTCAACACGTCCATGAGGTGATACTTGAGTTATAGTGTATGGCCCAAACCATCTACATTTAAGCTTCCCTAGAAAAAATCGTAAGTGAGAATTAAACAATCAAACCTGATCACCTACTTTGAACTCTTTCAGAATCTTGATATGTTTGTCATGCCACTTCTGAATTCTTTCCTTGAAGATTATAGCATTCTCATATGCCTTCAATCTCCATTCATTGAATTTTTCAAGATAGAGCATTCTTTGTTCCCCTTTCTTGCTCAAATCAAAATTCATTGTCTTATTTGCCCAGTATGCTTTGTGCTCAAGTTCCACCAGCAAATGACACGATTTACCATAAACCATGTTATAGGGAGTTGTCCCTATCAGAGTCTTGTATGCGATTCGGTGAGCCCAAACTGTGTCATCCAAGCATTCCACAAATCCCACTTTCCCTGTTCGACTGATTTTGTTAGGATCCTCTTCAGCTCTTTGTTAGTGACCTCCACTTGACCACTAGTCTGCGGGTGGTAAAGAGTGGCGAGGTGGTGATGCACTCCATAACACTTTAATACCTTTTCAAGCTGAGTGTTACAAAAATGAGTTCCTCAATCACTAATAATAATCTGTGGGGTTCCAAATCGGGTGAAAAGCCTCTTCAAAAATTTTACCACGGTCCTAGAATCATTAGTAGGTAAAGCTTGGGCCTCCACCCATTTGGAAACATAATTTATAGCCACCAAAATATATCGATTACCATTAGATTTCAGAAACATCCCCATGAAGTCAATGCCCCACACATCAAACACTTCACAAAATCGCATTGGATTCTGAGGCATTTCACCACGCCGAGAAAGATTCCTTGCTCTTTGACAACTGTTGCATCACAGAACAAACTGGTGTGCATCTTTAAACAAAGTCAACCAATAAAATCCAGCAACCAAGGCTTTCTCAACAGTTTTACTTGAACCATAATGCCCTCCAACTGATTCTGAATAACAATGTGCAAGGATGTCCCATCCTTCTTCCCATGATACTCATCTCTAGACCACATGATCTGTACAGATGTGAAATAGAAATAAATCATCTTAAAAATAATTCTTTAGATCACTGAAGAACTTCTTCATCTGTTGGAATGTGAGTCCTTGTTTAAGGACTTTCCTTGATAAATAGTTTGCAAAATCTGCAAACCATGGAGTGTCACTTGATGCCGAACTCTGAACCGTATGTAAATGCATCTCGAGGGAGAAGTCATTAATTTCTTTGTTCGATGGCTCTTGTCCTCCTAAAATCTCTAACAGAGACAAATGGTCTTCAACTACATTTTTGGTGCCCATCTTATCTTTTATCTCCATGTTGAACTTTTACAAAAGCAAAATCCATTGGATCAACCTTAATTTAGCGTCAGCCTTGTTCATGAGATACCAAAGTGCTGAGTGATCTATAAATACAATGACCCTAGACAGAATGAGATATGGTCTGAACTTGTCAAAAGCAAATATAACTATCAATAAATCTTTCTCAGTAGTAGTGTAATTCTCTCGAGCACTTGTGAGAGTTTTGCTAGCATAATAAATAGGTTGGAACTGTTTACCCTTCCTCTGCCCTAAAACTGCTTCAATAGCATAATCACTAGCATTGCCTATAAGCTCGAATGGTTTGTTCCAATCTGGTGTGATCAAAATTGGTTCTTGAACAAATTTTTCTTTCAGCAAATTAAAAGCAGCCAGACAATCATTTCCCAAATCAAAAGGAGAATCCTTTCCGATGAGTTTTGTCAATGATTGAGTGATCTTCAAAATATCCTTGATGAACCGCCTGTAGAAACCTGCATGCCCCAAGAAGCTACGAACTCCTTTCACATTTGTTGGTGGAGGAAGTTTATCTATGACTTTAATCTTTACCTTGTCTATTTCCATCCCCATTTGGGAAATCTTTTGACCAAGGACAATGCCTTCTTGGAACATGAAATGATACTTTTCCCAATTAAGAACAAGGTTTTTCTCTTCGCATTTCACCAATACTCTCTCCAAATTTCTTCAACAAATGTAGAAGAAATCACCAAAAACTGAGTAGTCATCCATGAATACCTCTAGAAGATCATCAAAAATAGCTGTCATGCAATGTTGGAATGTTGCCCGTGCATTGCACAATTTGAAAGGCATTCTTATATAAGCAAAAGTTCTGTAGGGACAAGTAAATGTTGTCTTCTCTTGATCTTCTGGGGCGATAGAAATCTGAAAATATCATGACATACCATCAAGGAAGAAATAAAAAATTATGCCCCGCCAATCGCTACAATATCTGATCAATGAACGGCAACGGAAAATGATCTTTTCAAGTTGCATCATTTAACCTCCTGTAACTTTTTTAGCTTGAATTAACTCATTCTGTTCATTTTTTACCACTGTCATTCCTCCTTTCTTTGGAACTATTTGAGTTGGGCTTACCCAAACACTATCAAAAATTGGATAAATGATTCCTGTATCTAACAATTTTATAAGCTCGGCCTTGACAACTTAATTCATGTTCGGAGTTTAATCTTCTTCAAGGTTGGATTACGGACTTATAATTGTTTTCCATTAGGATTTTATGAGTGCAAAATGAGGGATTGGTGTCCTTTATAACATAAATCTTCCAGGCAATAGCAGATTTATATGTTTTCAACATGTTCAGAAGCTTGTCTTTCTGAGCCGTAGAGAGATTTAAAGCTATAATGATGGGGAGCTTTGACCCTTCTACTAGGAAAGCATACTCCAAGTGTTTCGACAACACTTTGAGTTCCAAATCGGGTGACTCTTCTATGGATGGTAGTAATTTGTTCTCCTTATTCGAGGAAGTTCTCAGAACTGCCTTCTTGTGCTTGTGGGTCTGAATGATCTTCAACAATTTCCACATTTTCTGCCTCAAAAGTTTCATTGGTTGCACTTGCAACCCCCAGCAAAAACTTTTCATACTTTTGTTCTTGATAGAAAGAATCGAATTAAGCGAGGGCCCCTTCCAAATTTCCTTCCGAATGATAGCTCATAGATGACAATGCTGACTTTTCAAACTGATCCAACATAATAACTAGTTCACAATTCTGATCCTAAGCATCATCGATCTGATCAATAACCGATCTTCTACAGAATAGCTAATCATAGGTTGCTCTTGCATGAAACATCATGAAATGGATTGTATTGCAAACAACTGCATCTTCTATTCTATGTTTTTAACCATTCCCGTGATTATATAAAATAATTTGGTTGTGTTGATCATCTTCTCTGCAATCAAAGAAAGAAAACAAATCAAAATGATGGAAAAATGAGAAAGTGTGAAATAGAATAGGCAATGAATAGCTAAATAGCAAAGTGTAAATTCTTCCAAAACGCATATTCCCCAGCAACGGCGCCATAAACATAACACTTGTATGTGTATATCGCAGGTGCATGAGTCATCGAAGTAATAAAATACCCCAGTGAGTGGGTAGTCGAATCCATAAGGAATAGATGCTCAGAAACAAGAAGTATTGCTATTTAGCTAGAGTGAAAAATAATTTGTGATGTTGATTCAAAATAACAATGCAAATAAGAGTAAAAGAGAAAAGAGAGAGCAAGAGGAGTAAAGAGAGGTAATCGGTGGTAAATCGGGTACTCGGACAATGATCACCGTAGGACTATTGTTTCAAGTGCAAGACCAATATTATGCCTTCCAATTGAAGTTTAATGGGTCGTCCCAAAACCTATGGTTGACCGTAACTATTCCTCTACACTATGCCTTGGTAGAATGGGATACTCTCAACGCCTCACACTGTGTTAGATTGCTTTAGGTTCTAGGGACTCCAAGTAATAAATCCTATTCCCTAATTTAGATCTAATCCTTTGGTCTGGGCAAAAGATCCCTAACCACAATTAATCACTAGCACTAAGGATAACTCAACACTTCACTCTATTACTCACGCAACTAAGGCTTAGTGGAAAAGGTCTCTTAGCACTTCACTCTATTATAATCGCAAAGAACACTTGGAACATGGAGTTAGGATAAATAATGTCAGAGGGGAAAGAGATGTTCCGCTATCTCTCGACTCACCCTCTCAACCCTCTTCAATCTTGCCAAGTCTAGCCTAAGTGAAGTTGTCACCCCTTCAAAGGGTTACCTAGATAGATTCTCGACCCCAGTGTCACTCTAAAGTAAAATCAAATCAATTAACACACAAGATTGAAACTCAATTAAAACATCAATAAACGAAGCATAATAGAAGTCAATGAAACAAAATCATCATAGGGTTCACAAGTCCAAGCACCCACTAAGGGTGTAGCTCTCCTGGAGCAATACAAAGTCAAAGATAAAATCAAAAGTAAGTGCAAGCAATCTATAGAGATAACTGCCTTGTCATCTGTGTCGATGGTCTTCAAGATCCCCCTTGTCTTCTCCAAAGACTCCTTCATCAAGCCTAGGACACACCCAGCTGAATCTAAGCCATTGGAAGCTCCCTCAGTAACTCTCCTCCAAAGTAAATCGATGTCAAATGCCATAGGAATGCTCCAAAATCCAAGCAAAAACCACTCCAAACCCTAGCCACGCTCTCCATAGAAGTTAGGCAAAAGATAGGATTAAGATCTCCAAATCAAACACTCAAAGTGGTATTTAAAGGGCTGAAATTGGGTATCCACACACCCCTGTTGAAATTCCACATGGGCGTGTGGATTTCCAAACTTCGATTTCCTACGCACTGAGAACAGTAACTGATTGCTTCCCCGCAAGTGTATGGGATCTCCATGTAATACCCTATGAGTGACACAGGAGTCATATTCCATGGGCCCAAGGAAGTATTATTACTCACTCTTCATCTATTATCTAGCCTACAATCCTTAGTAAGAAGAACAAATAAAACAAAATAAACTAACCTTAGCTAATCCTATGGTCGGGTAACTAAAACACATAAATAAATAAACAGGGGATTGTCAAGCAAGAGAAGATGGTGTTCGGATATGGAATCCTCCTAGGGCTATCATTAAGTCCAAAACTTGAATGGTTTAAAGTGTATTGACGGCATTTAAGACCTAGAGATCTCATAAATAGGTTAATCCCAATTTCTCGGCTGTTAACCCCTAATCCCATACGAGTGTTAATTGGAATCTCTTCCGGATTAACCCACTTACGATTACATTGAGTTCAAGGAAATCTCTAATAGGAGTAAACCTACTATCCTTCAGCTTAAACCTAGCATTGGAGGGCACTAACACCGATCTCTCGGTGTGTCGGCACAAGAATCTCCTTTCAATCTCTCCTAGATCTAGTATACATGAGAAGGTCACATCTACGCATACAACTCATAATAGAATTATGGATTTCTTCGTAAATGTAATTCTAAGTGATAAGTGCTTGTGTGGTATGAATGCGAAGCGTTCATTCCTTATGTTGAGCATTACTTTTCTCTGGTTTTTACACTAATATATGTGTTTTTATGTTACTTTTATACAGGTAGGGTTGTGAGGCCGAGTATGAAGGAAAGAAGCCAATGTGGATCACAATGCACCGATTTTGGAGGAAATCTTGCTAAGGTTCAAACGCGAACACATAGGTCGGATGTGAGATGCTAGAGTGTGTGCCAACCTCCTCGTATTTGAGTTTGGCACATCCATTTGGAGGGGCACAAAGGCAGTTACACTCGAGCATTCCGACTTATGCACATAGAACAAGAGCTCCACCAACTTGCCTATCATTGAAGAAGCAAGTGATCCATGACGTGAACGTGTGCCCGTTTGCGTTACTCGGATGAAAGTATGGCTTCGGGAAGCTATTCAGGCCGGATATTGTAGCAGAGCACTGTAGCAACACGGTAGCAAGTACTGAAGCAGCGCTGTTCACAGCCGCCCGAGAAAACAGAAGTTCAGAAAATCCACACGGGCGTGTGGAAATTATCCACGCCCGTGTAGTCGCCCAATTCCAACCCTATTTAAAGCCGAATCAGCCCCGATTTTAGTATTCTTTCCTCCATCTTTTCCCCAACTTGAGAGAGGGCTTCGGCTAGGGTTTTGAGGGGTATTGGCCAAGGTTTTGGAGAGGTTCTATGGCTCAGACATCGTCATTCCTTAGGAAGAAGGTTGGTAGGGAAGCTTCCGTCGAGGCATATCTTATACCGGATGAGGGAATCCTTGGATGACGAGTAGAGGACTTTCCACAAGACCATCGACATGACTATCGAGGACTTTCCATGGAGAGCTAAACCCCTAGTCGGTACTTGGGTATTTGTGAACCCTAGGATGTATTCATTTGATTGAATCTTTTTATTATGCTTTCAATTAATTGATGTTTATTGTGAGTTCCAACCTTGAATGCTTGATTGTATGAACATTTCCCCTAGAGTGATACTAGGGTTGAGAGTTCTCATTGGTAACCTTGTGAGTGAGTGACACACCATGAGTGTTAGACAAAGTTAGGTTAGAGAAGGTTGAGAGGGTGAGTCGAGAGGTACAGGAGCATCCCCTTTCCCCTACGACGTGATAGATTCTACCTCCGTTCCTCGAGTTCTTTGCGGCCATAATAGAGTGAATGGTCTAAGGGAGGAACTTCCGCTGGGGCTTAGTTGCGTGTACAACAGAGTGAAGCGTTGAGGTGATCTTAGTATCTAGGGCTTAATCGTGGTTAGGGACCTTGCACCTGGACCAAAGGGTTAGGTCTATAATTAGGAAGAGATTTATCACTTGGAATCCCTAGAGTTCATTGCAACTCTATGCGAGTGCGAGGTTGAGAGGTTATCTAATCTCTCATTCGGGACATGTATAGAGTTAGGCATAGTTGACCTTAGATTTGGGACTATGTAATTAAGGATTTCCACGACTCACCATTGCATTGATTAGGAAGCATAATAGACGGTTCTTGCACTTGAAACAATTATCCTAGGTGGAGCATTATCCGGGTACACCATCTTTATCGATTGCCTTCCCCCTTCTTTACTTTTGCTCTCTTACTTGTTGTTTTTATTGTTGAGAATTAAATCATTGTCACACTTATCATCATTGATCTTCCACATAGCTAAGAATCGAATTGAGTATTTTTATTCCCTATTCCTTGTTGATTCGATACCCGTGCATCAGGGATTATTACTTCGACAAATCCGTGCACTTGCGGGATATACGCAAGGGGATCTTGCCAAGTTTTTGGCACCGTTGCAAGGGAATAAGTGTTTAGAGATACTTTGCACTTTGTTGTCTTAGCTATTTCACCATACATTCTATTTCCTGTCTTCTTATTCTATCATCGTTCTGATTTCTTTTTCCTTCTTTTTGGCTCCAGGTTATGACCGGAGGGAATCTCTCAACATTGATTGAAGGAGATCCTGAGCTTGAACGTACACTTAGAAGAAAAGAGAAAGAGCCTGTACAAGAACAGTCTAATCCAGCTGATTTGGAAGTAGAAGAATGTGAAAACATGGCAGAACAGAATGAGCAACAATGAACATTATCAGATTATACCAGACCTTCAGTGTTGGGGACATAATCAAGTATTGTGCGTCTCCCGATTACAGCTCAGAACTTTGAGTTGAAGCCGGCATTCATCCACATGTTGCAGCAATCCACACAATTCAATGGTTTGGCCGATGAGGATCCAAACAGTCATATAGAGAGCTTTCTCGAGGTGTGTGATATGCTGAAGATAAATGGGGTGACGGATGATGCCATCAAATTGAGAGCCTTCTCATTTCCCTAAAGGGGAGAACGAAGCAGTGGCTACACTCTTTACCTAGAGTGTTAATTACCACATGGGAGGGGATGGTGGAAGCTTTTCTAGCTCGTTATTTCCGTCCCGGAAAATGAGCAAAGCTTAGGAATGAGATCTCATCCTTTATTCAGTTGGAATTGGAGTCTCTATTCGAGACATGGGAATGGTTCAAGGAGCTCCTGAGAAACTGCCCGCAACACAGATTCCTGGAGTGGATGATTGTTCAAACCTTTTACAATGGTTTGAACCTGAGTACATGGCAACTCTTGGATGCGGCAGCAGGAGGTACCTTAGGTATCAAGACCCCCGATGAGGCCCGTCTGTTGATTGAAGAAATGGGGTTAAATAGCTACCAATGGAATGCTAGGGAGAAGAAAAAGGTGGCCGGTCTCCATGAGATAGATGCGGTAACTTCATTGGCGGCCCAAGTGGAAAATTTGAGTAAGAAGTTAGATCTTCTAACTTCAAATAGAGTGGCGGCCGTGACTAATTGCACCGGGTGTGGTGGAGGACATGCTCCCTCCGATTGCCCGATCTCTATTGGTGATGTTTCTTCGGTGGAGAATGTTGATTTTGTAGGTAATGGCATGAGACCTCAAGGAAACCCATATAGCAATACCTACAATCCGGGTTGGAAGAATCATCCTAATTTCTCATGGAGTAATCAAGGTCCATAAAAGGCCATGGGGCCACCGGGTTTCCGACAACAACAACAAGCCCTCAGGTGGAAAACAGAGTCTCAGGTTTGGAAACCCGAATGAGTGACCTAGAGAAGCACTTGACTAGATTTATACAATCTGCAAATACAAGGTTTGAATCAGTCGAGTCTACACTTCGCAACCACACCGCCTCATTGCATAATCTTGAAAATCAAGTGGGACAAATTGCGAAGTCTCTCTCTGAAAGGCCACATGGAAGCTTGCCAAGCAATATAGAGACTAACCCTAGAGAGCATGTGAAGGCGATCACTTTGAGAAGTGGTCGTGAGGTTGAAGGTAGGCTTCCGAGTAAGAAGCCAAAAGAACACGCACCCGAGGCTATAGAGGTTGAAGAGGGAACAAGCAAAGAGAAAGAGGTGGTACCCCCACCTTTCAAGCCAAGAATCCCTTATCCCTCTAGATTGAAAAATGACCAAGGGGATGAACAATACAAGAAGTTCCTGAGTTTGTTCAAGCAACTCCACATTAATATTCCTTTTGTTGAGGCATTGGCCCAAATGCCTAAGTATGCGAAGTTCTTGAAAGACTTGTTGACTAACAAGAGGAAGTTGGAGGAAAGTGCTTCAGTGATTTTAGATGCTTCATGCTCAGCGGTATTGCAAAAGAAAATGCCGAACAAGAAAAAAGACCCGGGAAGCTTCATCATTCTGTGTAATATTGGAAATCTAGGTGAAGAAATGGCATTGGCGGACTCAGGGGCAAGTATCAACGTCATGCCATACACCTTCTTTCAAAAGCTAGGCTTGGGCGAGCCTAGGCCTACTCGGATGACTTTGCAACTAGCGGACCAAACAATGCGACATCGGAGAGGCATCATTGAAGACATGCTTGTCAAGCTGGATAAGTACATTTTTTCGGTTGACTTTGTAGTGCTAGATGTCGATGAGGATGCGGATGTACCCTTGATACTTCGGAGACCGTTCTTGCGGACTTCCAAAGCATTGATTGACATGGACGGCGGAGAGCTCACATTGAGAGTTGGAGATGACAAACTCACATACCACCTTGCTGAAGCCATGCGGCATTCTCTTGTCTTCGATGACACTTTGTACTTTCTAGACACTACCGATGAGATTATTGATGAATACATGCAGGAAATGTTCAATCCGGATCCATATGAAGGTTTGCTCGACCAAGAGGAGGGCAATGAAGAAGTAATGATGCTTGGATCGACGGAAGAACTACCATCTACCCCGGGGATCTTTAAGAAGGTTCTCCAGAAAATGAAGAGGGCTAGGAGACGCCACCGGAAACACTCCAAGGCTGTTGGAGATGTCCGTGAACGAAAGAAGCTGGATGAACCATTGCTAGGCGGTCCCAAACCCGATAATACACCCTCTACCCTCAAGAGACTCTGCACATCATGCTTTCAAGCCATGGGTAAGAGGGTAACCTTCATCTATGAACCCCCGTGAGGTAAGACAAGGTACGTCAAGCTTAGTGACGTAAAACAAGCGCTTCTTGGAAGGTAACCCAAGTGTTTACTATTTTCTTATTTTTAGTTAGGTTGTTTGCATGAATAAATTGTTAAGTGTTGGTGTCTTGATTTTTATGATGCTTGTGCTACGATTTTATTGTGGGTTTTTAAAGTCATTGTGTGTTTTCAAGTGGAATTGGCGAAGTATGGTCATTTGAGCTCTATTTCATATTTTTCACTGGTAAAATTTGCATAATAGAGCAGGCTCTGAGTGTGTAAACATGTTTAGAAATTTTTTGCAGAGCCTGTAGATTTTTCTAAGTCATCCAGAGAAATCACACGGCGTGTGGAATTTCTGCACGCCCGTGGAGCTGCATTGCGAGCTAAGCCAGAGAAGGCACTGGGGCGACCTTGTGAACCACACTTGGGCGTGGGTAATTTCCGCATGCCCGTGAGAATCTCTGAAGGGTGTTCTCCCTATCCCGAGAAAACACAGGGGCGTGCGGCTGCCCCTGTGAGTTGAGCATGTAAATGTCCACGCCCGTGGGGAATTTCTGCACGGGCGTGTGTAAGACTTGATATTTTTCTCGGATGTCCAGGTAAGCCACATGGGCGTGCATCTGCCCTTGTGGGTCTGGCGCACGGGCGTGTGTAATTTCTGCACGCCAGTGTGGATGCACAGAACGCCAAAAGTCATGAGTTCTGTTTAAAAGAGGATGATTCATCTCCCTCTTTACGACTCCTTTTCACTTGAAAACACTCTAACAGTACTCTCCGAGTCCATAGCGTCAGTTTGGTAGGATTTTAGCGAAGTTTTCCGGCCGGCTTTTCATTTTCTCACTCCTCCTAGTTGGTAAATCCCTTTTCATCATCTTCTTCGTTAATTCATAGTTTCTATTGATTAATCTTGTTAATAATGCTTCGTTTCTTCAATTGGAATGATTTATGTTTAGAACGAAGTTAGAAGTATTATTAAGCTGTATTTTTGGATTGTTGATGTGTGGCCGTGCGGTTCTCACGCCCCGTGGATCCACACGGGCGTGCGGAAATTCAACATGACCGTGTGGATTTCTGCAGCATTGTTTTATCAACTTGTTTGATCAATTTCGTTTAAATTTTGCAGATCATGGCACCTAGGTCAAAGAAGCAAGCTGATAAGAGGCCACGTGAGTCATCCCCTGAGCCCGAGGGTATGCGATTTGCGATTCCCGAACATCAGGTCTGTTATGAGCGTTTGTCGAGACTCCGTTTCAGACAGACTCGATTTTTGGACACGATTATACTGCGGGAGCTTCAACAGGGAGATGAGTTTGCCGATGAGATCGAGGATCTAGTTTCAGAAGGTGGTTGGTGGCAGTTGCTGATGATTAGAGAGCCAGCCATCCGAGAGTTTGCACTAGAGGTGCTATCCTCGTTCGAGTGCTATAGAGAGTATTCAAGCTTCGACAGTTTGGACTCCATTCAGTTCAGAGTATTTGGACGCCATCATAGCTTGAGCATTACACAGTTTTCCATACTACTTAGCTTGTACGAGGAGCCATTCACGGATACAGAGGAGTATGTACAGTTGCTTACTGATTATCCTGGAACTTTGACCCCGCAGAGAGCTTACAGAGTACTATGTGGTCAAGGTCAGTACGAGCCAGGGGTGTTGATAAGTGCTTGTGCGATATGAATATGAAGCGTTCATTCCTTATGTTGAGCATTAATTTTCTCAGGTTTTTACATTAATATGTGTGTTTTTATGTTACTTTTACGCAGGTAGGGCTGTGAAGCCGAGTATGAAGGAAATAGGCCAATGTGGATCATAATGCACTGATTTTGGAGGAGATCTTGCTAAAGTTCAAACGCGAAGACATAGCGCTGTAGCAACACTTTAGCAAGTACTGTAGCAGCACTGTTCACAGCCGGCCGAGAAACCAGAGAAACAAAGAATCCACACGGGCGTGTGGAAATTATCCACGCCCGTGTGGAAATTTCGCACGGGCGCGTGTATCATCCACGCCCGTGGAGTTGCCCGATTCCAGCCCTATTTAAAGCCGATTCATCCCCGATTTTGGTATTCTTTTCTCCATCTTTTCCCCAACTTGCGAGAGGGCTTCGGCTAGGGTTTCGAGGGGTACTGGCCAAAGTTTTGGAGAGGTTCTACGGTAATGACATCGTGATTCCATTGGGTAGAAGGTTGGTAGGGGAGCTTCGATCGAGGCGTATCCTATACAGGACGAAGGAATCCTTGGACGACGAGTAGAGGACTTTCCAGAAGACCATCTACACGACCATCGAGGGGGTTTCTTTATGGATTTATTGCTTTTACATTTGATTTCTTTGATTGTACTTAGCTCCATGGAGAGCTAAACCCCTAGTGGGTACTTGGGTGATTGTGAACCCTAGAATGTATTCGCTTCATTGAACTTCTTTATTATGCTTTCAATAAATTGATTGTATGAACATTTCTTTGATAAGTGTCTAAATGTAGGTGTTTTCATATATATATCGTACGCACTTTGCATGTATTTTGTGAGGTTTGATGCCCGTTTACGCTTAATCGTCTATTATTTGCTTTTGTAGGGGCATATGGAAGCCATGGAGAACAAGAAGATATCATTTTGGCAAAAAGAGAAGAAAAAGGGAATTTCATACTACCCCCATACTACCCGAGTATGGGGGCCGTATCTGCTATGCAGACGGATTGATTTGGTGTTACGTCCGATTTCCATACTACCCGAGTATACGGGGGCCGTATGGAGGCCGTATGCACCCGTATGGAACGCGAATCTAGGGTTTCTGAGTGCTATATGACCCCCATACGATCCCTATACGGCCCGTATGCCTCAGGGGGTATATATACTCACTTTTAGGGCTGATTAAAGGACTTTTTGCTGGCCGACTTTTGGGGAGATCATTTTGGGGAGATTTTTGGGCGACCTTGGGGAGGAGAAGAAGGGCAAGAAAGCTAGAAGATCATTCAAGCCCAAGGTCCAAGGCTCTCAAGGCAAGAAGGCAACATCATTCAAAGGGGAGATCGATCACGACTTGAAGGAAGGAGAACCGCGGCTAGAGGAAGCGTCATTCGGCATTCCTTTGGCGGGGAAAGCGTCATTTGGCATATTCTCGCCTCATCCTTCACCATTTCATCTAGGGAGTGTCATACTATGTCTTTGTTTCATGTTTTGCTTGATTGTATGCTTTGTTATGAGATGATGACACACTAGACCCCCAAAGGCCACCGGGTGTTGGTGAACCTTGGGGGTTTTTATCATGTATTTTGGATGATTACTTGTTAATTCTATGCTTGGGTATGTTTTGAGATCTAATCCATTGTTTTTCATGCTAAGTGTTACACCAAGGAGAAATCCGTAGCTCTTTTTATGAATGATGCATGTAGATGTGACTTGCTCGCATGTATTAGGTCATGAATGGATTAGAAGGGGATACTTGTATCATCACGCCGAGAAATTGGGTGTTTGGTAGCCCTCCATGTAGGTTTAATCCGAAGAAGAGTAGGTTTATTCCTAAGCGAGATTTCCTTGTACTTAATGCAATCGTAGGAATGTAGATTTGGAAGAAATTCCTATCTATGTTCGTATGGGATTAGGGTTCAATCGCCGAGAAATTGGGGTTGTTCTAATCTTGGAATCTCATGGTCCAATTTACCCTTGCATCTTTAAATCATCATCCATGTTGCATGATAACCCCTCAAGGGGATCCACATCCATAGGCCTTTGCACTTCATTGATTCTCTTGCTTGCTTATTGCTTGTTCTCTCTAATTTGCTAGCAAATCTTGTGTTTAGTTTTATTTGTATTTAGTAGAGTAAATCCATCACTTAAGATCTTAGGCTAGATAATAGCTCGAGAAGGAGTAATAGGAGATCCTTAGCCCCGTGGAATACGATCCTCGTGTCTTTGCACGAGGTATTACTTGGCGATCCCGTACACTTGCGGGGAAGCGATCAAGTTTTTGGCGCCGTTGCCGGGGACCATTAAGGAATTCTAGGAAACTTTTAGATTATTACTCTAGCCATTTCATTCTTTACTCATTTGTTGTTTTTCTTTTCCCTTGATCTTAACTCTCTATCATTTTTCTTGGTTGTGCAAGGTACTGTGCATGACACGGTCGAATCCGTCGCCTTTGATTACACCGGATAGTGAAATTGAAAGAACTTTGCGTCGGAGATTGAGAGAAGTTGGTGAAGGGTCGGGTACACAGAACATCGAAATTGAGGATAGAGTGTCTACAATCATGGCCGAAGAACGACGTACTTTATCCGAATATGAGAGACCCCAATTCACGGGTGATGAGTTCAGTGTTCAAGCACCGTCAGTGGCATCCAACAACTTTGAAATTAAAGCAAGTACAATCGGCATGATCCAAAATTCAGTCCAATTCAATGGTCTTGCCCATGAGGATGTGCATGACCACCTTTCCCGGTTCCTCCAAATTTGCTCTACATTCAAGATCAATGTGGTGTCGGACGATGCTATCCATTTGAGATTATTTCCATTCAGTTTGAGAGATGGAGCTTATCGTTGGCTTACCTCATTGTCTCCGGGATCTATTAAAACATGGAAGGACATGGTGGAGAAGTTCCTCGGAAGATATTTTCCGCCAAGCAAAGCGGCGAAGTTGAGGCAAGAAATTTCAGCCTTTAAACAAGGGGAGTCCGAAACATTGTTTGAAGCTTATGAGAGATTCAAGGATCTCCTTAGAAGGTGCCTCATTGTTTGAAACATCGTTGGCTTACCTCATTGTTTGAAGCTAGTTGAAGAAAACAGTGAAGACAAAAATCAAGGAAGAAATGACAATTTCCAACAACAAGGACCAAGAAAATCATCCGAGTATAAGCCTCCAATCCCTTATCCAACCAGATTGAAGCATGAGAAGGAGGATGTTCACTTCAGAAAATTCATGAGCATCTTCAAACAACTCCATTTGAACATCCCGATAGTTGAAGCGTTGACCCAAATGCCAAAATATACCAAGTTTTTAAAAGAGCTCCTCACGAACAAGAGAAAGTTGGAGGAAGAGGGCACAGTTGCACTTACGGGGAATTGCTCGGCCATTCTCGAAAAGAAGCTCCCACAAAAGTTGAAAGATCCGGGAAGCTTCATTATCCCGTGCTTGCTTGAAGGTGGAATCCAAGAAAATGCTCTAGCGGATTCGGGGGCTAGCATAAACGTCATGCCATACACCATGTATTTGAAACTTGGTTTGGATGAGTTGAGGCCCACGAGGATGACCTTACAATTGGCGGATCGATCAACAAGAAAGCCTCGTGGGATTGTTGAAGATGTAATTGTCCGAGTAGACAAATTTGTTTTTCCCGTGGATTTCGTCATCATGGACATAGATGAAGACGTGGAGATACCACTGATTCTTGGCCGGCCATTCCTCAGCACCTCGAGTGCCTTGATTGACTTAAAAGGAGGAAAGTTAACATTAAGAGTCGGAGATGAGGAAGTGGTGTACACTTTGCCGGCCGCCATGAAACATTCTTTAGATCATGATGACACACTTTATTTCGTTGATGAAACTGATAGGTTGATTTCTGATTGTGTGCAGGAGGTGCTCTCTTTAAATCCTTTGGATGAATATTTGGGGGAGTTGGAGAACGAAGAAGAAGAAGAAGAAGAACCTTATCGTCATCCTCCAATTCACAATTTGAAGCCACCAAAAGAGAGGGTATCCTGTACTAATGCTAAAGAAAAAGAAAAAAAAGAATCATTTATGAAGAGAATGTGGAGGGAGATCCATGGGAGAAAAAAGAAAGGTAACAAGCTTCATCCTCCCACATCTCATGGAGGAAAGGTAAATTTTTTTCACCCCTCTCCACTCATGAACAATTCGAGGTATTTTTCAATGTTGTCATTCAATCTACCAGGAAGAAGCAACACTACAAAGGGAAACCGGGGTGGCTTCAAATTGTTTGAACCCCCATGAGGTAAGGAACAAGGTACTTCAGGCTCGTGACGTTAAACAAGCGCTTCTTGGGAGGCAACCCAAGCATTCGGGGGCATTTGTTTGCATTTTCTGTATTCTTAGTTCTTAGTTCATTTTAATTTTCATATTTCTTAGACTTGTTTGCTTGTGAATAAGTTCATGCTCATACACTTGGCACATTGCTCTCATCATTTTTATTGTGGTATATTTGTGCAACTTCTTGAGAAACACATGTGTAGCTGTTAATTTATGTGCTAGATCATCGTTTTATTCATTTTAGTCATTTTTGGAGAAGTCGTCAAGCTTTCTTTTTTTCATTTTTTTAGATCATTTGAGGCAGGTTTTTCATGGTTTTGATTGGCCTTTAAAGGTTTCTACGGCCATCTTTCGGGCCGTATGGAGGCCGTCTAAGCTGACCACGAGCCGATCCCGGATGGCTCCGTGCTCACTGAGCGGCCCCCCATACTGACCCCGTGATGGGGAGCCGTCAAGTCGGTTGGGTGTCTCGGCCGAGGGAATCTACCCACTCATACGGCCCCCATACGGGGTCGTATGGGGGGCGTATGAGTGGCGGGGCTTCCCCCTTTAAGACCTCTCATTCTCTCTCTCTCTCTTCCACCTCTCATTTCTCTTGAACTCCACCGAAATTGTCTCTCTTTTCTCTCTCGATTCTTGGCCGAATATCTTCATTTTTCTTCCAAAAACTTCTCTTAATCCATTGGAGACTTCGATCTAGTGATCTTACCCGAGTTTAAAGCTTGTTTTCTCAAGGTTTCGTCGGTATGCTTTTTCAATGCCCTAGTTTTATTCTTTCCATTTTTTTGGGCATTCTTGAGACTTTTGCATGGAATTTCTTTAGCAATTTGCTTGATTTGGATGATGTGAATGTTGTGAATGAATTTTCATTCAAATTTATGTACAAATTTTTTGATTCCATGAGTATAGGGGAGACTCTTGCCGTGTGAATAGTGACCATACGGCCCCCATACGGCCGTATGGTCCCAAAAACCCAATTTTTCATTAGTCTCCTCTATATCTACAATGTTATTTTGAGTTATCTTGTATCCCTTTGAGCTTGATCAAAGTTTTTCTTCATTGTAGGGATGCCTAACACTAAAAGGCTCGCCTCCAAGCGCCCAAGAACTACCGAACCATCCTCTACACCCGATGAACCCGTCTTCAAATTGTCCCACCATCGAGAGAGATATGATAGATTGAAGACAAAACCATTCGGGACTTTGTGCTATCTTGATTGGGAACTTGTGGACAACCTTGGGTTTTGCAAGTCAAGTGCGGGATTGGGTCAGTCACACAATTGTTGGGGATAAACTCTTTTGCCATTAACGAGCCAACCTTCCGTCAATTAACCTTGGAGGTCTTGAGTACGTTTGGGGCGCGACAAGATGGAGAATCCGTGCGGAATAAGAAGATTGTCAACATCCGTTTTCAAGCTTTTGGAAGGAAGCGCACTATGCATCATTTGGACTTTGCCAAGTACTTGCGGATATATGATGATGATTTTATCAAATCCATGCCCGGCAAACGTCTTAAGCTTGATTTCCCGAGTGAGGTGGGTAGGAGCAACTATTGGGTGACTTTGGCGGGTGAAGATACGACCCGAAAGGCCTCACGCATTATCGACCCGGCACATAGATTCATTCATGTCTTGATTGCCCGTTCTCTTTGGGGCCGGACCGATAGCAAGGGGGTGGTCACCCAATCCAATATCTTTACGATGTATGGCATCTTTGAGAGGCACCCTACTCACCTTGGCTTCCTTGTCGCTAATGCATTCCTTCACCAGGGCTCGTATACTCGATTGGGAGCTATCTTTATTGGGCCCTATGTGACCAGATTGATCCGTGGCATGGGTTTGTTTGAGCAAACACGAGGCATGACTATTGTAGGAGATGCGGCACCCCTCGGGAAGGCACACATCACAGGCGATTGGCTTGGTGGTTCTTGGGCGCATGAGGCGGGCGCCCCCACGGCACCAAGCCACTAGTGAGTCCAGTCGTGCCCGCCGAGAGCACATAGAGTCGAGCACGAGGCGCTTTGTTCCCTACCCGGTACTACTTTATTACCCCGACTTCGACATGAGGCGGGGGATTGATGGAGATTCGGGCGTGCGTCGGGAAGCGGTGCGAGATCCGTGACCAGCTTCACCAGGTCCTTGAGGGACAACGCCGACTCGAGGCAGATTTTCACCGTTTCATTAGCTCAAACTATGGTTACGCCTCGCATACTCATACGCCACCATGCCACCACCTGACGCAGATTGTGATGAGTGGCGGCTCGTTTGAGTATGGACACTTTTTTTATCTACTTTACTTTATTTTGTTTTTGTATTATGTTTTTTTGTTTTGTTGAGTTGGCATGGACCTCTTCCTCCCAACTCTTTGTGTTGAACTTTTATTTTGTTTTTCATCTATGTATTTTTGTTGACTTTTTCCTAGTCTCTCCCTTGTGTTTGTATTTGTGAATTTTTGTGGAATGATGATGTCCCCTTTTTGCCTCGCGAGGCATTGAGGGAATTTGGTGCGCTTTTCCTAGTTTTTTTAAATGGAGGTCGGACAAGGCGTGTATTGCTCACCACACCTTTTTGTCGAGTCGCACCTCATGGCGAGACACAAGATAAACCGGGGAAGTTACTGTTTTTCACCCTCCTCTATTATTATTTTGCATTGGCCCTTCTTGCATGATTTTTCATGATTAGTGTACATTGAGGGGCAATGTACAACACTAAGTGTGGGGATGGGTGCATTTCATGTTTTAGGAACATTGTTTTACGTGCTAGTGTTACCAATGATGGCTTTATTCATTCTTGTAAGATTCTTTTTAGCTTGGACTAATGATGGATGTGAGTTACTTGTTTTTTTATGCTTTATTGAATCTGTTTCACCCCATAGTATTGTCTTGTGCACTGAATTTTTTTGTCGATACCACGGGAATAGCCAATGTGACTACTCTAACTCTCTTGTATGCTTAACACACTACTTTTGAGTACTTGGCCTTAGAACACTAAGTTCTATCCTTCAATGTTTTTCTTAAGAACTTCTAAGTCTTGTTGAGCTAATCCGAGTTTTTGTGGCATGTAGTGTACTACGAAGATGTGATCTAGGGTGAGAGTGAAAGTGAAAAGGGAGTCTATGTCGATATTCCTCGCTAATGAAGCATGAATGCGTCTATGTAGGCTGTAATCGAGTAGTTGGGTGGCTCTTGTGCCTAACCGGCATGTGCATCCTCTAGAAAGATTTTAAAAATGATTTTTGATGCGGTCTACGTTAGTCGGGACTCGGGATGTTGAATATTGAGTTGAAAATAAAAACCCTAGTGATCTTTTTGAGTACCTACCAAAGGTTTTGAAAAAGAAAAAAAGGATTTAGTTTCAAGCTATAGAATTAGAAGGATCTTACTTTGCCATTGAAGTAGCACTTAGTAGTTTTAAGACTTAGTATTCTTTGTATGTGGAGTGATTAGCATCTAGAGTCATGTCTTGATTGAAATCCTTGAGCTAGACCGGATCGAGGGCAAATGAGATAAAGGATTCACTTACACGCACTATACATATTAGGGGTGAGAAAGGATATTTTTATTATGCTTAATGACTATAACTCAACATCTATGTTTCATTATCCTTTGCTTTTGGAATCTTATATTTGCTTGAGCCAGAGGTATTGCATTTAGCCACTTCTCAGTCTCTTTGTTTTTCATGAGTTGTTTGCTTGGGGACAAGCAACGCTTAAGTATGGGGATGTTTGATAAGTGTCTAAATGTAGGCGTTTTTCATATATATATACATCGCACTTTTGCATGTATTTTGTGAGGTTTGATGCCCGTTTCACGCTTAATCGTCTATTATTTGCTTTGTAGGGCATATGGAAGCCATGGAGAACAAGAAGATATCATTTTGGCAAAAAGAAAAGAAAACAGGAATTTCATACTACCCCCATACTACCCGAGTATGGAGTGCCGTATCTGCTATGGGCAGTGATTGATTTGGTGTTATGTCAGTTTCCATACTACCCGAGTATACGGGGCCGTATGGAGCCGTATGCACCCCGTATGGAGCGCGAATCTAGGGTTTCTGAGGTGCTATCGACCCCCATCACGACCTCTATACGGCCCGTATGCCTTGGGGGATATATATACTCACTTTTAGGGCTGATTAAAGGACTTTTTGCTGGCCGACTTTTGGGAGATCATTTTGGGAGATTTTGGGCGGAGAAGAAGGGCAAGAAAGCTAGAAGATCATTCAAGCCCAAGGTCCAAGGCTCTCAAGGCAAGAAGGCAACATCATTCAAAGGGGAGATCGATCACGACTTGAAGGAAGGAGAACCGCGGCTAGAGGAAGCGTCATTCGGCATTCCTTTGGCGGAAGAAGCGTCATTTGGCATATTCTCGCCTCATCCTTCACCATTTCATCTGGGGAGTGTCATACTATGTCTTTGTTTCATGTTTTGCTTGATTGTATGCTTTGTTATGAGATGATGACACACTAGACCCCCAAGGCCACTGGGTGTTGGTGAACCTTGGAGGGTTTTATCATGTATTTTGGATGATTACTTGTTAATTCTATGCTTGGGTATTTTTGAGATCTAATCCATTGTTTTCATGCTAAGTGTTACACCAAGGAGAAATTCGTAGCTCTTTTTATGAATGATGCATGTAGATGTGACTTGCTCGCATGTATTAGGTCATGAATGGATTAGAAGGGGATACTTGTATCATCACGCCGAGAAATTGGGTGTTTGGTAGCCCTCCATGTAGGGTTTAATCCGAAGAAGAGTAGGTTTATTCCTAAGCGAGATTTCCTTGTACTTAATGCAATCGTAGGAATGTAGATTTGGAAGAAATTCCTATCTATGTTACGTATGGGATTAGGGTTCAATCGCCGAGAAATTGGGGTTGTTCTAATCTTGGAATCTCATGGTCCAATTTACCCTTGCATCTTTTAAATCATCATCCATGTTGCATGATAACCCCTCAAGGGGATCCACATCCATAGGCCTTTGTACTTCATTGATTCTCTTGCTTGCTTATTGCTTGTTCTCTCTAATTTGCTAGAAAATCTTGTGTTTAGTTTTTATTTGTATTTAGTAGAGTAAATCCATCACTTAAGATCTTAGGCTAGATAATAGCTCGAGAAGGAGTAATTGGAGATCCTTGGCCCCGTGGAATACGATCCTCGTGTCTTTGCACGAGGTATTACTTGGCGATCCCGTACACTTGCGGGGAAGCGATCAAGAGTTCTTGTTGGTAACCTTGTGAGTGAGTGACACACCACGAGCGTTAGACAAAGCTATGTTGGAGTGGGTTGAGAGGGTGAGTCGAGAGAGTGCAGGGAGGCGTCCCTTTCCCCTCCGGCGTGATAGATTCTACCTCCGTTCCTCGAGTTCTTTGTGGCCATAATAGAGTGAATGGTCTAAGGGATGAACCTCCACTTTGGGGGCCTAGTTGCGCGTGCAATGGAGTGAAGCGTTGAGATGATCTTAGTATCTAGGGAGCTTAATTGTGACTAGGGACCTTCGCTTTGGACCAAAGGGTTAGGTCTAAATCTAGGGAAGAGATTTATCACTTGGAATCCCTAGAGCTCATTGCAACTCTATGTGAGTGTGAGGTGTTGAGATTGTTCGATTTCTCCTCCGGGACATGTATAGAGTTAAGCATAGTTGACCTTAGATTTGGGACTATGTATGTAAGGATTTCCACGACTCACCATTGCATTGATTAGGAAGCATAATAGAGAGTTCTTGCACTTGAAGCGATTATCCTAGGTGAAGCATCATCCGAGTACCCCATCTTTATCGACTGCCTTGCCACCTCCTTACTTTTGCTCTCTTACTTGTTGCTTTTAATTTCTGAGAATTGAATCATTACCACACTTATCATTGTTGATACTCCACATAGCTAAGAATTGAATTAAGTGTCTTTACTCCCTACTCCCTGTGGATTCGACCCCGCTCACCCGGGATTATTACTTCTACAAAACCGTGCACTTGCGGGATATACGCAAAGGGACCTTGTCAATGCCAATTTAGGAATATTGGGGACAATGTGCATCTTTAAGTGGGAGGTAGATTTTTGTGAACTTTGAAATTTATTTCATAATTGAATGCTTAATTTAGCTATGATAGCTATGATACATTGTTAAGAACTTCCTACCTTGATACATTGTTCTTTATTTCAATTGATCAAGTCATTGATGTGGTTTCATTGCTACATCTTCTTGCTAGAGTGTTTAGCAAACCCTAGAAGAACTCATTTTTCCATTTTGAGCATTGTTCTTCATTTCAATTGATCAAGTCATTGATGTGGTTTCATTGCTTGTTTGGTTATTCAAATGCTTTTAGGAGGTGAAACTTCAATCAAGGGGAAAGAACTGGTGGAGAAGTAACACCAGGGTGTTTTAGGTCGCCACAGGGAGTAGGGAGTAAAGACACTTAATTTGATTCTTAGCTATGTGGAGTATCAACAATGATAAGTGTGGTAATGATTTAATTCTCAGAAATTAAAAGCAACAAGTGAAGAGAGCAAAAAGTAAGGAGGAGGCAGGCAATCGATAAAGATAGGGAGTACTCGGGATGCTTCACCTAGGATAATCGCTTCAGTGCAGAAACTCTCTAATGCTTCCTAATCAATGCATGGTGGTGGGAAAATCCTACATGCAGTCCCAGAGTTGAGGTCAGCATGCCTAACTCGTCATGTCCCGGGAGGAAAATCGACGAGCTCACACTCGCAGCTCACATGAGTTGCAATGAGCTCAGTGATAAACTCTTCCCTGGGACCTAGACCCTACCCTTTGGTCGGCGGTCGCCCAGCCTGGTCAAGCCCTAGATCTGAGATCATCTCGACGCTTCACTCCATGCGCGCAACAGGCTGGCGGAGGTTCGTCCGCAGACCATTCGCTCTATGACCGCAAAAACTCGGGGAGCGGAGGTAGAATCTATCGCGTCGAGTTGAGGGGACTCACGCTCTCGACTCACTCGACCCACTCCAACTGCTGTCATCGCTCGTGGTGTGTCACTCACTGAGGTTACCAGCAGAACTCTCATCTAGTGTCACTCTGGGGAAATGTTCATACAATCAAGCATTCAAGGGTTGGAACTCACAATAAACATCAATTTATTGAAAGCATAATAAAGAAGTTCAATGAAGCGAATACATCCTAGGGTTCACAATCACCCAAGTACCCACTAGGGGTTTTAGCTCTACATGGAGCTAAGTACAATCAAAGAAATCGAATGTAAAAGCAATGAATCCATAAAGAAACCCCCTCGATGGTCGTGTCAATGGTCTTGTAGAAAGTCCTTTACTCGTCGTCCAAGGATTCCTTCGTCCGGTATAGGATACGCCTCGATCGAAGCTCGCCTACCAACCTTCTTCCTAATTTAATCATGATGTCAGAGCCGTAGAACCTCTCCAAACCCATGGCCAATACCCCTCAAAACCCTTGCCAAAGCTCTCTCGCAAGTTGGGGAAAAGATGGAGAAAATAATACCAAAATCGGGGCTGAATCGGCTTTAAATAGGGCTGGAATCGGGCAACTCCACCGGCGTGCACAATACACGCGCCCGTGCAGAATTTCCACACGGCCGTAGATAATTTCCACACGCCCGTGTAGATTTTCTGTTTCTCTGGTTTCTCAGCCGGCTGTGAACAGTGCTGCTACAATACTTGCTAAAGTGTTGCTACAGTGCTCTGCTACAGTCTCCGACCTGAATAACTTCCCAATTCCATACTTTCATTGGGGTAACACAAACGGGTACACGTTCACGTCGTGAATCACTTGCTTCTTCAATGATATATATGTTGGTGGAGCTCCTGTTCTTATATGGATAAGACGGAATGCTCGAGTGTGACTGCCTTTGTGCCCCTCCAAATGGATGTACTCACTTGAATGCGATGAGGTTGGCACACACTCTAGCATCTCACACATGTCCTATGTCTTTGCGTTTGAACCTTAGCAAGATCTCCTCCAAAATAGGTGCATTATGATCCACATTGGCCTATTTTCTTCATACTCAGCCTCACAACCATACCTGCATAAAAGTAACATAAAAACACACATATTAATGTAAAAACCTGAGAAAAGTAATGCTCAACATAAGGAAAGAATGCTTCGCATTCATATCACACAAACACTTATCATATATCGTATTCACTTTGCATGTATTTTGTGAGGTTTGATGCCCATTTTGCACTTAATTGTCTACTATTTACTTTGTAGGTCATAAGGAAGCCATGGAGAACAAGAAGATATCATTTTGGCGAAAAGACAAGAAAATAGGAATTTCAAACCACCCCCAGACTACCCAGTATGGGGGCCGTATGCACTGTAGCAGCGGAATGATTTGGAGTTGTTTGCCCAAATTTCCATACTACCCCGTATACGGGGTCGTATGCACCCCGTATGAAATACGAATCTAGGGTTTTTGAGTGCTATCCGACCTCCATATGACCCCTATACGGCCCGTATGTTGTGGGGGGTATAAATACTGACTTTTAGGGCAGAACAGGGGCCTTTTTGCTGGGCTTATTTTGGGAGACCACTTGAGAAGCTTTGGGGGTAACCTTGGGAAGGAGAAGAAGGGCAAGGAAGCTAGGAGATCATTAAAGGCCAACGTCCAAGACTCTTAATGCAAGAAGGCAACATCATTCAAAGGGAGATCTACCACGATTTGAATGAAGGAGACCCACAACTAGAGGAAGCATCATTCGGCATTCCTTTGGCAGGGAAAGCGTCATTCGGCATATATTCTACTCCTCCTCCACCATTTTATCTAGGGAGTGTCACTTATGTTTTTGTTTTGTGTTTCAGTTTATTGTATTGCTTGTTGTGGGATGATGACACACTAGACCCCCAAGGCCACAGGGTGTTAATGAACCTTGGGGGGTTTTATCATGTATTTTGGATGATTACTTGTTAATTCCATGCTTGGGTAATTTTGAGATTTAATCCATTGTTTTTCATGCTAACTACTACACTAAGGAGAAATCCGTAGCTCTTTTATGAGTGATGCATGTAGATATGACTTGCTCGCATGTATTAGATCATGAATGGATTAGAATTGGTTACTTGTATCGTCACGCCGAGAAATCGGGTGTTTGGTAGCCCTCCATGTAGGCTTAAGCCGAAGAATAGTAGGCTTACTCCTAAGTGAGATTTCCTCCTACTTAATGCAATCGTAGAAATATAGATTTGGAAGAAATTCTTATCTATGTTCGTATGGGATTAGGGTTTAATCGCCGAGAAATTGGGGTTGTTCTAATCTTGGAATCTCATGGTCCATCTTACCCTTGCATCTTTTATTCATCATCCATGTTTCATGATAACTCCTCAAGTGGATCCGCATCCATAGGCCTCTGCATTACATTGAGTTGCTTGCTTGCTTATTGCTTGTTCTCTCTCTAATTTGTTGATAATCTTGTTTTAGTTTTAATTGCACCTAGTAGAGTAAATTCCCTCACTTGAGATCTTAGGCTAGATAATAGCTCGAGAAGGAGTAATAGGAGATGCTTAGCCCCATGGAATACGTTCCTCGTGTCTTCACATGAGGTATTACTTGGTGATCCCGTACACTTATTTCTTTTATCTCTTTTTATATAAATCCCATTCATCATACAATCGATTTATTCTCATCATAGTTAGATAGCAATCGTTGTGTTTCTATTCACTATTCCATGTGGATATGATACCCACTCACCTGGGATTTATTACTTCGACACATGTGCATTTGCTGTTTACACGCATATTAGGTCGTGTCAAGTTTTTAGCACCGTTGCCGGGGAATAGGCATTTTAGAAGTACTTTGCACTTTGCTATTTTAGCTATTTATCATTCATTCTATATCACACTTTCTTGTTCTTCCATCATTCTCATTTGTTTTCTTTTGTCATGTCTTACTTTTTCTTGCTCTGTATTCTCGAGTTGAAGCTCTAAGTGAAAAAGTTGATAGAATTATCGCTTCACAACAACAGAGTATTCTTTATTGCAACACAAATTATGCAGTTGAAAAGGGCTATAGTGATGGACAATATTGGGAAGCACCTCAAGAGGAATGTCAAAAGGGTGAGATACTCGGAGAGGATGCACTTTAGTTGCAAAGAGTATTAGCTAACTTTATCGAAACATACGATGTTCGCGTCAAAAATATGGAAACCACACTAAGATGTCACGAAGCCTCCTATAAAAACATTGAGCATCAATTAGGAGGGATACTTGAGACACTCTCTAAGGAACAACAAGCATTTGAGCAAGCAATTGAAGTTCCTTATACAGATGATGTGGTAGTGATCGGCAATGAAGAAGTTAGGCGGAATGAGTGATGTTGTCGAGATTGAGGGGATGCAAGAAGAACCTTTCATTCAATGTGAGGATTGTTTGAATGGATAGTATGTTTGTGAGCAAGAAATAATACAAGGAGGGTCAGCGAAGACAGATTGCTTTCAAGTTAAAATGGAAGAAGAAGTAAATCCTAAGGTAATGGAACGAGCACCCCTCTTTGCGATTGATCAACTCATAAATTGTAAGAAAGAGATTTTAAGTTTGGAAGAAGATGTGGGTAGGAGATTAAAGCCATCCAATGATCCACCTGTGCTATGCTTGGACAATTCCCAACCCAAATTGTTTCCTTGGAGGCCAAAGATAAGATGGTTGGACTCTCCAACAAATATTCCACCAAGACAAGTATATTTTTGGTTTACAGGAAGTAGCTTTGCAATGTCTAGTCGGGAGAAACATATTCTTTTCAAGCCTCCATAAAGTAAGGAAGAGGTACGTCAAGCTAATTGACGTAAAACAAGCACTTCTTGGAAGGCAACCCAAGTTTTTAATGTTTTTCTAGTTTTTAGTTAGTATTTACATGAATAAGGCTTTATGTGCTGGTGTCTTGTTTCTTAGATGTTTTTGCTATGATTTTCTCATGGACATGGTGGTGTTATAATGTGCCTAATCATGTGTGGCAAAGAATATTGGTCATTTGAGCATGTTTTTCGTGTTTTTTGACAAAACCCCTTGTGTATGTCCCGCAAGTGCACGGGTTTGTCGAAGTAATAAATCCCAGATTAGTGGGTATCGTATCCACAGGGAGTAGAGAATAAAAATACTTGAATTTTTCCTTAACTAAGAAAAAAGTGAATAATAATTGTACAATAAGATGTAACGTAAACAAAAGTAAAAGAGACAAGAGAGAAGGCACAAGTATAGGGAAGGTAAGGCAATAGATATAAATGGGGTACCCAAATATTGTTCCACCCAGGACAATCGTTTCAAGTGCAAAAACCCTCTAATATGCTTTCTAACTAATGCATTAATGAGTCATGGAGATCCTTCAATACATGATCCCAAATCTAAGGTCAATCATGCCTAACTCTATACATGTCCCGGAGGAGAAATTGAACAATCTCTCAACCTCACACTAGTATAGAATCGCAATGAGTTCTAGGGATTCCAAGTGATAAATCCTCTTCCTAGATGTAGATGTAACCCTTTGACCTAGGTGAAAGGTCCCTAGTCACAATTAAGCCCTAGGTGCTAAAACCACTTCAACACTTCACTCTGTTGCCATTGCAACTAAGCCCCAATGGAAGGTCATCCCTTAGCTCATTCACTCTACTATGACTACAAAGAACTTGAGGAAATGGAGGTAGGATAAATCACACTGGAGTGGAAAGGGGACACTCCACTACCTCTCGATTCATCCTCTCAATCCTCTCCAATCTAGCTTTGTCAAACACTCGTGGTGTGTTACTCACTCACAAAGGTTACCAACAAGAACTCTCAACCCTAGTGTCACTCTAAGGGAGTATTCATGCAATCAATGCATTCAAGATTGGAACTCAATAAAAACATCAATTAATGAAAGCATAAAAACAAGGTTCAATGAAACAAATACATCGTAGGGTTCACAAATCCAAGTACCCACTAGAGGGTTTAGCTCTCCATGGAGCTAGTTACAATCAATGAAATCGAATGTAAAAATAAGCAATCTATAGAAAACCCCCTCGCTAGTGATGACGATGGTCTTGTAGAAAATCTTGTACTCGTCCAAGGGTACCTTTGTCGGGACTAGGATACATCTCGCCGGATCGGTGCCGACGAAAGCTCTCCAACTAACCTTCTTCCAAACGGAGCACGATGTCAGAGCCATAGAACCTCTCTGAATCCCTAGCCAATATCTCTCCAAACCCTAGCTGCCGTCCTCTCTCAAGTTGGGCAAAAGATTGAGAAAAGAATGTTAAAATCAGGGCTGAAATTGGCCTTAAATAGGGCTGGATCGGGGCATCCACACGCCCCTGTGGATTCTCTTGAATTCACT